>NC_053023.1:284334442-284354757 GCF_003073215.2 Triticum urartu
AAGGTTGTTCTGACTAGCTTTACCGGGATAATTTGAGTGAACTCTACACCCTTTGTTCCTTAATATAAGACGTTTTCTGTGCAATTTAAAGTACCCAAACGTCTAGTATTTAGAAAAATAGGTAGTAGTTTTCTTGAGCACATATCTGGGAAAGCTTGCCACACTTTATTTATGTCCATACGCTAATGCAACACCATTCGAATACTACAAATATACACTAATCCAGTGGCTAGTGCAACAGTAGAGTAGTTAGTTTATTACAGGGTACAGTACAATGGTTTTACTGAACAGATTTCAATAAACTCTAGCACTGGAAGGTTTCTATAAGAATTAACAATACAAAATGTAAAGGTAACAAGTTTCAGCATTGGTATACTAGCTGTGCATGAGCATTAAACCAAATACAAAAGTCTGAAGGTAACTAGCATTATTAACTAATGACAGTATAAAAAATTGCAAACCATGTACCTCCAAGGTAAATATCATTTCGAACTCGGGGGGACCTTAAAAATTGCTATCCCAATCTTGATAATCGATCAAACATAAAAACTTGATCGAACGAATCAAGAGAACAGCCGGAGGAGGAGGTGCCCACTCTTGACCTTTCCTCTTGTCTTCATAATTGTCTGTGCAGTTTAACCAAAATAAAATGACATCAGCGCCTTGGCATTTTGGTGACACTGTACAAAAAAATTAACTTATCTCATGAAAGTGAGGTATGTAATCTATAAGCATTAACAGTGCAAAAATCTGAAGGTAGTAACAAGTTTCATCGTTGGTATACTGGCTGTGCAACAGCATTAGAATGCCTTAGCTGAAAAATCTTTAATACATCCACAATCAACAGCTAACCCTGAAATAATCCAGTGACATTAAATGGCATTGCTTAAATTTATCGGGTGGCATTAGACTGAGAGCGGCATTAGTTAAATGTGGCATCACTTTAGTAGTAGCATTGCTTGACTTGACTGCTGGCGTTATACTAACAGCAAAAAAGTGGCAATAAGAGCATGGGAGGCCCATTCGGACAGTGGGCGCACCAGTACGATGTACCTCCACGGACGCAGAGTGGTGAGGGAGGTATGGTTGCCCAGAGCAACAAATATCCAGGCAGCATATGTGGATTACGTCCCATTTTTGTTCTCTTTAGCCACCTTTTTCCTATGCGAGGACAACAAACCGATCGACCTGGTCATTCTCTATTGCGTTGTCATGCCTTTCTACCCTTCTTCAACCAAGAGACACGAGACTCGTTCCTTAGCTACTGATTTTCCCCTTTTCAACCTAGATGCGGGTTCGATGCCTACTCTCTTGGACAGTACAGTCTCCCTTCCTTTCCTTATTCAACCCAGACATGGATTAGTCTGCATGAAGTAGGGTTTCCTTTAATAGTGCAAATTATGGTTTTCGTCTGCGTGGCCAGCAGAGCAGAGGATAGCAAATTGGGAAGATGGTGGAGTGGAAAAAGATCCACATGCAACGACGTGCAGATGGGGCAATAGAACAAGGTTATGGTTCGAAAAGAGGTAGCATACCTGAGGGTCGGCGGGAAGTGGCTTCGCTCGTGGTCGTCGTCCTCCGCACACACTACGGCAGCGAGCTTGGGGACGGAGGCCATCCCGCGCGGGCGCTAGGTCTGAGAGGACGGCCTTGTCGTCAGTGCGTGACCTCGCTCGCCGACGACGAGTGCGTCAACGCTGCACGTCCTTTTCTTCCCCGGCGGATCTGTGACCACCGGTGAGGAGGGAGAGAGGGGCCATCTTTTTTAGATCTGGAGAGAGGGTGGTAGTGTGAGAAGCAAGTGGGCAGCCCTTAGCAAGAAAGCGCTCAAGCTCCAGCCTATATATCTTTTTTATACTACTAGTACTGAGGTGGAGTAGTGGTAGAGTAGTTTATATTTTCTCTGCGTACAGTACCAGTTAGTCGTGCTTCAAAACTGATCGGCACGCCATTAAAAAAATAAAGGTCGATAACTAATGCGGCACCTCGGGCCAACGCGGCCAGATCGCATTTTGCACGAGAAATTACACACCATGTTTCATTGACATGTGGTCCCGTTCCAACATATCAGTGAGACGACGGCGAGTAGTAGGAGTATTTCCGAACGGACGTGTAGGCCGGGGCGCCTCTTCGTGAACCGTGGCAAACTCGCAACCGTCCACCGACTCTTCGCCTTTCCTCTCGATTTGGAACTGCTTCACACGCTCTTCCTCTCCCTCCTCCATTTTCCTTCAGCCCTTCACCCTTTCTTCTGCCATTGTTCGATCGTCTTCTCCATGGAGGGAACAGGCCAGAAACGACCCCGTTATTCTTGCCCCGATCTGAAAGATGACGTGGTGGAGGAACTCATTGATCGGTGCGACGTCATCACCTCGGCTAGCATGGCAGGTTCGTTCAAGCCCATTCTCGACTCAACTAATAACATCATTACAAAGAACCCAAGAGTCAAGGAGCGGTTTGATCTCCCCTATCTTCTTCGCCGTGACCCTGATGACTGGCGCCGGCACGACGGAGGCCTCGCCCTGTGCAGTTGATGCCGCTTGATAATGATACGTATGATGTTAAGATGCCATCGCTTGAGGGCAAGGCTTGGGCGGGCGCAAATGGAGATTGGGTTGTTTACATTGGGTCCAACTGCGAGTGGGAACTTGTGAATGTGTACACTCGTGACCGGGTTCCACTTCCAAAAATCTCAGCAGACTGCCCAGAGGTTGAGCACACCGGTATTGTACGCACGTTCAAATACGATCATGGTGACTGTCTTCTATGGAAGATAGCAATTTGTCGAGTTCCCCACCACTCTTTGGAATTACAACAACTATCAAGTTGTTGCTATCTTCGACAAGCTTGTTGTCGTCCTTGGTGGTTTGACTCGATGGATATTGCTCAAAAATCAGTTTCTGTACATGGATGAGTATTGTGATGCAATTCAATACGAGGGCCTTGTGTTTACTGCCACCACTCGTGGCACTGTTTTTGCATGGGATCCTCGTAGTTTCGGTACGTTTGTCTTCCACTGTCATTATAATTGTTTCATCCACATCCATGCGGGTTAGCAAGTTTCCCTTTACTAATTAACCTTCTTCTTGTGTTTCCAAGGTCTTGTGAACATCCCACCACCTATACTTGAAAATTTTTATAACCAAGGGGGAGATGACGATGGTGATGATCATGAGCATGAGGACGAGCAGCGCCCATATACTCTGTGGCGCCTGGCAACTAATTCCGATGGATCACCTCTTCTTGTGTGTATACAGCCCACTGATGATGTTACTGCTAAGGAAGCAGGTGTAGTCTCCCATGGTCGCACTCTCGGACCTATCCAACACCCGTTGCATGGTATATTCGGGATGGATACTAGTGTGCTAGCGCCAACTCCTTCTCCCTGGTACAGAAATTGATAGTCTTGGAGAAAACTCGCTCTTCCTTGGACAAAACTATCCGATGATGGTGAAAAGGCGATCCAACTGCTGTTGACACAACGTTACAGTACCATTTATGAGAAGCAACTGTGTCTATACCTCGGACATTTGGGTGGTTCCCTACCCTGGTACTGATATAGTAGGCCGTTCAGCCTTGATGATCAGTCCTGCATTGGTTTCCAGATCGACAATCGATGGCCCGTCCCAGAGAATCACTTGTGGTTCAAAGCAAAGCATTTCCAACACCGAGGAATGGTTGAGTTGAAGTTCATTTCATTGCTTGTTATTTGTTGTGTGGTGAAAACTTTAGTATTTATAATGTATCCTCGTTGTCGATGTGGGTTGATGACCTGTTGTATGTAATAAAATGATATGCCTGTGATAAACTTACTAAATTTATGAATGGCTTTCGAGTCGCTTCTCTGAGTGAGTGGTGCGACGAGGAAAAAATATTTTCCGAATACATAATTGTACGTGCATTGCAACAGGTTATCGGATGAGGCCAATCAACAATAGTAGTACACTATTTGTACTAGCTTCACATGCTTCGGCGTCGGGCGGGTGTTTTTACTGTAGCCATATGTTAATGTGTTCGCTGTACGTAACCAGCACCTCGAATCCTCGCTACTATATAGTAGGATATAGTAGGAGTAGTAGGGTGGCATGGGCCAGAACAAGCATTCACGTCCAGGAGTGACACACGCCACCACCACGACATCCATCTGACACCATATTATTTCTTTGAGTCGTGCTAGAGCAATCTCTTCAACCTCGTCGTTTCTCTAACTTCAGCCATCGCGGTGGGCGGGTGAGGTGGGGGTTTGCCGATAGTCGGTTTCCTTAAATGCGGTCCCACTTGTAAGGCCAACTACAACGCACGACCCTAAACAGACCTCCGTTTGGCACGAACTCCAACGATAATTTTGACTAGAAAAGCAAGACCAAAGAAAACAAGAACCACAAGAATACATTTTACTACTCCTGTAAGTTGGATTAGTGCCTTCTCGATGCATTCATTGTTGATCTGCGGAGGCTCGATCTTGCGTGCTTCTTTCTTCTTCGAGTGTAAAGAAGTAGACGTTGCTTCCTCGCATCTAGTCTCATGTCTAGCCTCTATTCTAGTAGGAGTATCAACAAGTGCACTAATCTCATCTCTAGCCTCTGTGCTAGCTAAAAGTGATAGAACATCTACTAAATTGCGCTCTATCAATATATGGATGTACTCTTCTTCCCAATACAAAAACTTGCATCCATTCTACTCCCTCCGTTGCACAATACATGCCTTCTATTTGTCAAAATATATATGTATCTAGACATGTTTTAGTATATAGGTACATCCATTTTTGGACAAATGGAAGTCAAGTATTTTGGAACGGAGGGAGTACACAATAAAAATTTTAAGTTAGCACAACTAGTCTAATCCGAGAGCAGAACCGAAGATTTGGTCGGGTTCTTCCTCCTTTTGCCGACACGTGGGACATCCAGCATCCAGGTCGTGTCATGAGAGAAAATAGAGTGGTAGTTGAAGCCATGAGATGTGCATCTTGGGTTAAATTGTAAATAGAATCTTACTACTCTTGAGTAACTCCAAAAGCGGCCACCAAAGATCTTTATTGGATTTGTTTTTCATCACCAGCACGTCGAGGTGAAAGATGTGCAGGTTCAGTGGGTCCTCTTGCGTTTTCACTGACACGTGGGGCCTCATGTGAGCAAACAGGCGATGGGCTCCGCGCGTCCGCTGGCTGGCTGAGAAGAGAGATAGAGGAGGGCTGAGCACGGACTACAGGAAATTTGTTCTACGTACTACCTCGATATAGGCTCGATATAGTGGGGTGGCATGGGCCATAACTAGCATTCACGTCTAGCAGTACGGCACACGCCACCCACACGAGTCCCATCCGACACCAATTTTCTTGGAGTCCGTGCTACCGCCATCTCTTCTCCCTCCTATTTTCTCAGCCATCGCGCGGTGGGCGGGCTGGGGGTTTGCCGATAGTCGGTTTGCTCAACTACGGTCCCACTTGTAAGTGAAAATGCAACACCGCACGCATTCCCGCTTGAGCGGCGTGCCGGACCAACCGTGGGGGTTGTGCGTGAACACGGCAGGCTTTTCCTTTTGAACTCGTAACTGTAAAATTTGGTTCTGCTCCATGGCGCGACCGATAGATAGAAAATAACGATTTTGCCTAGAGTAATGAGAAGTTTGGTTCTGGCGTCGTCATGCGTGGAGTACGTACGAAAATTATGAAGTTGATCGAAAGGTAAGATAATTACTATAGTATCATATACTACTACATGGATTTGACGGAAAGATAAAAATACATACGGATCCATCAACGACATCCTCACGCCCTAGTGCGCCGGGTCACCAACCGACGTGTGAGGAGCAGCGGCGTTGGCGGCGAGCTCAACGTGCTTCTGAATAGTGTCATCCAAGGTTGCCTTGCGGTCCAAGAAGGCCAGCGTCCTATCGTCCTCCTCTTGCATGTAGTAGTCCTTGTGGACGATTTGCACGTAGACGTGGGTGATAATGTCGATGGTGTCTTGCTGTGCCAGGCGCTGCGCGGCGAGCGCGACTCGAGGTGGAGATTCTCGCGCGGCACGGCGGGCTATCGCAGGGCCACCAGTCGTCGAAGAGGTTGTCACCATATAGTGGCCGTTGAGGGTGGCGGGCATCGCAGAGCCTGGGCGCGTCGGTTGGAGGCTTACGTCAAAGTCGTCTGCAAGCTTCTTGATGACGGTGAACTTGTCGAGGAAACCGAACGGACCTCGTCGAACAAGGAGACGAAGCTGTCATCCAAGCGGCCCCTCGCCCTGGCGGCCTCAAGCAATACTACCTGGAGACGTTCCTCGGTGTCGGGCCGCAGGCCAGCATCGTGGACCATCTGGCACAGCCGGCTGATGCTCGCGCTCATCGCCTCCATGGGTCTAGCTTAGCTTCTAGTCAACTGATCTTGCGATTCGAGTGATCACTCTTACCCTTGGTTAGCGTGCGTAGGTGCGTAGGAATTTCCGTACTACTCCTCGGCCCTCTACTGCACCTGCCATGTGTATGATAGGTGGGCAGCCCCCCTGGGCCCATGTGTCATTCACCCAAAGGCAGTTGCCGTAAGTCAATGAAGCTGCGTCCCCCTCCGTGCCGGTGCAGTATAGTCATCTCACTGGACCTCTAGTTGGGGCCAAACGAGAGAAGTTTGATGTTACTGGTTTATTGTCTCCTTTGCATTTTGAGCCAAGTTTTGACCTTTGATTTAACTAATAAAATGTTAATGCATGTAAACAAAAATGTTGTGTAAGTCACCTTACGAAAACCAAAATAATCCCAAAATACTTAGGCACGGTGCATTAACTCCCTCCTTGTTTCTTATTTCGTGACATATCAACCAATGAGAGATGTGGGCTGTGCATGCTTTCAATGACTTGAGACTACCAAACATGACATGCAGTGTTTAGTTCATTGCATGCAATCCTATTAGTCCTCTAGTTAGCAAAAAACATTAAGTTCTCTCGCCGATAGGAATAAAACACCATGTATTTATTTACAGAGGGAGTAGTACATTTTTTGTGACATGCATTACTAGATATTGCTAGTCAAATACTAAAATCCAGATGGACATGGTAGTACTCCTAAATCTAGATGGTGGTGCTACTAGTACTAGTAGTAGTACTGCCAATGTAGTAGTAGGAGTACTAGCACTGTACTACCCGTTGGTCAAATTATTACGTGCTACTCCTCACATTGAAGTGACAAGACCCTGCGCCAGAGATGACACCTGAGTATAGGCGCCGTGTTCGGCATACCATAGTCAGCCTCACTGTCTGCAGTCACTATCATCATGGCTGTAGAGCTAGCCTACTTACAACTAGCCCTGTTTGACATAATTTCCCGTGCGTAGATGCCCGTGCATTGCACGGAACACCAAGATTGGGGGTTGACGGCTCCGGCAGCGGCCATCGCGCCAGATTTTTCCACGGCCTTCTATATGTGGTGGGGAGGAGATAAGGCTGATTATGAGACACTTGCCTCTAGAACAAAGAACTTGGCCAATTTAATCTCAGATGTGCTGCCTCGGTAGTCAATCAAATCAATTTCTGTAAGATGGAGATCAAGGCATTCGATGAGATTGTAATAGTACAGGTGCGGAGCAGGTGCTCCATAGCCTTCTTCGAGATGACAACGTCGAAGAGATCGAGCTGCTTGAGTTGAGGGAGAAGAAGGGCGGGCGCTGCATTAATCTGGGGAAGATAGCAGGAGCTGAAGCTGGCGCGGCGCAGCGTTGGCGTGAGGTGGAGCGCGAACGGCGGCAGAGAGTGACATCGTCCAGCTTCAAAGGATAAGAACCACTCGTCAAACTTGGGTTGGACCTTGCAGTTGGTACTGAACATGCGGATGTCAAGGCGTCTGGCTGGCCTAGGGTGCGATGAAAGGATCTTGGAGACTGTGGCCATGCGTTTGCAATCCCTGTCGCAGAGGCAGCTGTCGATGGTGAGGTTGAGGGGGACGCAGCGCCAGAGGGGGCGCCACCGCCGGGAGAGCAGGGCGGTCCGCACGGCAGATTTGGTGGGGAGGAGGCCGATGATGACGAGCAGCATGTCGTCGGGGAGGCTGCTGATGAAGTCCAGGCTCGCCGGATGCGGTTTTGGCTCGAGCCGCCTCCGCTTGTTGGCTGCCTCGCCATCCATCTCAACCGGCGGTGACGCCGGTGTACACGTGTGCTGGTGTGTGTTGTGTGCTGGGTGTGCGCGAGTGCGTCCTTCTATGCATGCTGCCGCGCAGTGGTGAATTGTGCGCGAGTGCGTCCTTCACGCGCAAGAAGTTGTCCTCAATGCACCCTCAATTTACTAGCGTGCGGGGTGCTACCCCGAGTGGTTTCAACTTTGTTTACTTCACAGCATGTCAGATGGGCCTCTATGTGGGATATTACTGCTGGGCGTAAACCGGCCTATCTGGGCCGGGTCAACTTCATCAGTAGTTCAAGAGTAAAGCCCAAGAGGCAGATGAGGGCCTAAGGCCCGTAGTCGGTTCAAGACTTGTAGCTGTAAACCGGATTTGTATATAAACTTGTATTGTAAGTTAGGAATAAGGAGAGACCAACCCGGATACGAATATCGACCGGTGTTGGGACTCTGTGAACCGACGGGCGTCACCCGTGTATATAAGGGGACGACCCGGCGGCGGTTCAAGGGAACAGACAACAACTCGAGACATAGGCGAAAGCTTGTTTGCTCCCTAGTCATCGAAACCCCATCAATTCCATCACAACTAGACGTAGGCTTTTACCTTCATCGAAGGGGCCGAACTAGTATAAACTCTCTTGCGTCCCTGTGTCCGCTTTAACCCCTTCAAGCTAACCCGTCGCGATGGCTCCACGACTAAGTCCTTTCTCTAGGACATCTGCCATGACAAAACCACGACAGTTGGCGCCCACCGTGGGGCTATCGCACGATGGTTTCAGGTTCTTGGAGGGCCTTTGAAGGACTCGAGGGCTACGCTGTAGGCCGGATGACTAAGAGTCGTCGCGGCAAGCTCTACATCGACGACGCAGGCTGGGGCCCCGAGGCCGGCTCAGTTGAGTACGGGTACCGGGTCCCCTTTGGTGGCATTCACGTTTTCATTGGCAAGATCGGTGAACCGGGCCCTGAGCCGGACATCTGCACCGACCTCGTCGAGACGGCTCAGCGTGCGCGATCCGCCCGGGTTAAACCGGCCATGAAGCGTGCCTTCGTGGGAGTCATCCATGGAGGAAGTTATGAGGATGGATCGGAATCTCGCGGCGAGACCGTCGTTTGTTCCGATGACGAGTCATCGACCGGAGAAACCGAATCTCTTTATCAGCTACAAGACGGCCGGATTGGGGGCTGTTCCGATGGCGACAGTATTCCGGACCCCTCTGATCTGCCCAACCGGGTTGGAATATTCATGGCCGGCACACAAGCAGCGCTTCATTCTTCGACCGCTGCGGCAACAACCTCCGGTTCAGCAGCGGCGACGGCTGCCGGGGCAGGAGGCCCTGTGCGCCCGCCGGCTCAAGTTCTATCAGAGCTATTTGATGCATTGGCTGTGCTTATGGCGGAAGCTAATCCGGCGGATCAGGACGTCCACAACGCGGAGATTGCAAAGATAAAGGAACAGATCACCCAGGCCAAGGCGGATCTGGCAGCTGAGGACACCAGGATGGCCACAGAGCGGGCCGCTTTAGACGCACAGGCCTACAGGCTCATGTTGGACCAGAGCGCGTCGCAGGAAGTCATGAGGAGGAAGCACGATCCCGTTTGCCTCCGGTTTTCGAGGCCAGAGACCTTTTCAACACTCCAGGAGCAAGAACGCAATCCGCTGGAGGGAAACCGGGCGGAAGCTCCTGGGACCGGTGCACCGGTTCAGCCTCGTCAGATGGACCCGCCTCGTCAAAACACCGTTATACCTCAGGCTGTTTTAACACCTCCGGGTCACTACTCCAACCCGATGGACAATCTCGTTGCCGCTGCTGCACGGCTGGAGGCCATTCCAATTGAAGGTGACTCGCCGCAGGCAGTAGAGACGCGACGGGTCAAGGAGCTTCTGAGGACAGCTTTGGCCCAACAGGAAGCGTACTCGTACAGCCGCGACCGGATCCACTCGACCCCCCGTCCAAGCCGGAGCTATAGCAGACATATGGATGAACCAGCAGTGTCGAGTAATGAACGACGTGGAGCACCCCGTGGCAACAACCCGGCGGGTGGTGCTGATAACGCTCAGGAAGTGGTGAACCGGGCCCGAGCGCGCAGGGAGGCCGAGTTAGCCGCACAGCATCAGGCTCGGCAGCTCACGCCGGTTCGTCCAACATCTCGATCGAACCTGGTGTTACTTCTAGTTCTTTGGGGGTGCCTTGCCTTATCCCCGCTTTACGCAACGTGCGCCTGCCCAAGGATTTCAAAGGCCCGCGCAAGGTACCAAATTACACGGCGGATCAACCTCCAGAGACATGGGTGGAGAGCTATGAGATGGCCATGGAGATGCTTGATGTGGATGACGCGGCGTGTGCGAAATACTTCACCATGATGCTTGAAGGAACGGCCCGTACTTGGTTAAAAAGCTTGCCGGCTAATTCTATCAGTTCATGGGCCCAATTACGAGCCCGGTTTATCAGCAATTTCAAGGATACATGTAAACAGCCTATGTCGATAGTGGACTTAGCTGCATGCGTCCAGGAGGAAGGAGAATCAACGACTCATTGGGTGCGCCGGGTTTCACAAGTGTTGCACTCATCAGACCGCATCAACGCTGACACCGCAGTATTAACCCTAGAAGGCAACTGCCGGTTTGGGCCCCTAAAGCTGAAGTTGGGACGGATGAAGCGTCATTGCACTGACATGGGGACCCTCATGGCCGCTTTGGTGAAATATGCTGATTCTGATAGTACCAAGGATCCCGAATCTGATGATGACAAACAGGGAAGGGAAAGAGGAACAGCAACTCCAAAGGTCAGCAGCATCACTGGGCAGGCAATGGTGGTGGAGGCAAGCGTAAAGCGGATGGTAACATGGACTTTGTGGCTAATACCAACACGCAGGACCAATGGCCAGCGACGCAGGGGTAAACCGAAAAATCGCAATGGGGCACCTAACCCTAACCCGGACCGCCTAAACTATCTGCTGAGCCAGCCCTGTCCAAGACATGGGACGAAGGAGGCACCAGCAAACCACCTTTGGAAGGATTGGTTCATTATGCAGGAGTTCAAGAATTCTAATAATTTCTGGTATGACCATGAATCTGGTGGTGGCTCAGGATCCGGGCCGGGTTACGGTGGAGGAAATTCCGGTTCAGGATTTAATGGTAATCCGGGCGGACGTAATGGTCAGAATAGCCAGAACAACCAGGGTGATTACAACCAACAGCAGCAACAGTCAGGCTACCAGAGAAACCCAAAGCATTTGAGTAGTGGGCAGTATCATGTCTTCACCACTAGCTTGGACAAGTGAGACCGGAAGGTTCAGAGGCGGGCGGTCAATTCTGTTGAACCGGCCATCCCCCGTTATCTGCGTTGGTCTGAATAGCCAATCATATGGAGCAGAGAGGATCACCCTCCCCAGGTCGATAATCCGGGTCAGTTGGCTCTGGTGGTGGCGCCTCAGGTGGGTGGTTACAAGTTCACCAAGGTGCTCATGGATGGAGGTAGCAGCATTAACATCTTATACTATGAAACCTTCCGTCGTATGGGGCTGACGGATAAAAATCTTAAATCGTCTAATACGGTGTTCCACGGTGTAGTACCTGGCAGATCAGCATATCCTGTTGGTAAGATAGCTCTGGAAGCGGCCTTTGGGATGAGCATGATTCCAGGTCGGAGACATTGATGTTTGAGGTGGTGAAAATCCAAAGTCCATATCACGCCCTATTTGGGCGACCGGCCTACGCCAAGTTTATGGCATGACCCCTGTTATGTGTATTTGCAGCTCAAGATGCCGGGTCACAAGGGGACAATAACGGTTCACGGAAGCCGCAAAATCGCTTTGGAGTGCGAGGAAGGAGATGCGGCCTATGCAGAGTCGGTTTGTGCCACCGAGGAGCTGAAGTATTATAGGACAATGATTTAATAATGGCGGACATGACTCCATTAAAGAAGCCAACTACGGAGCATGATCCGGCCCTGAAGTTCAAATCGGTAGCAGAAACTAAGCTTGTTGACTTTGTACCTGGCGATTCGTCCAAGCAGTTCAGCATCAGTGCTAATTTGGATCCGAAATAGGAAAGCGCGCTCATCGAGTTCATCCGTGAGAATCTGGACATTTTTGCATGGAAGCCCTTTGACATGCCAGGTGTACCGAGGCAACTCGCTGAGCACACCCTTAATGTGGATCCTAAATACAAACCGGTGAAACAGTTCCTCTGCCGGTTTAACGAAGAAAGACGCAAGGCAATTGGAGAAGAGGTAGCCAGGCTCTTAGCAGCTGGCTTTATTGTTGAAGTTTTTCACCCTGAGTGGCTTGCCAATCCGGTGCTGGTCCTTAAGAAAAACGGCACCTGGCGCATGTGTGTGGATTACACAGATCTTAATAAAGCTTGTCCAGCAGATCCTTTTTCCCTCCCCCGTATTGATCAAATTATTGATGCTACGGCGGGTTGTGAGTGTTTAAGTTTTTTGGATGCATATTCTGGCTATCATCAGATCAAAATGGCAGTTAAGGACCAGGAGAAGACGGCATTCATAACTCCCTTTGGAGCCTTCTGCTATGTGTCTATGCCCTTTGGGCTCAAGAGTGCCCAGGCAACTTATCAACGTTGTGTGCAAAATTGTCTACACAAACAGATTGGCTGTAATGTACATGCTTACGTGGATGATATCGTGGTTAAATCCAGGGAGAAGGAGACTCTGATTGGTGATTTGAAGGAAACCTTTGATAACCTGAGGACATACAAGATGATGCTTAATCCAGACAAGTGCGTCTTTGGTGTACCGGCGGGCAAGTTATTGGGCTTTCTGGTGTCCAATAGGGGAATTGAGGCTAATCCGGAGAAGATCACAGCCATCACCTCCCTGGCTAAACCGAAGTGTATCAATGATGTTCAACGCCTGGCAGGCCGGATTGCCGCGTTAAGCCGGTTTATCAGTCGTCTTGGTGAGAAGGCAATCCCTTTGTATCAGATGTTGAAGAAGACGGATCAGTTCGTCTGGAGTTCTGCTGCTGATGAAGCATTTGAGGACTTAAAGCGGCAATTGGCCAATCCGCCTGTGCTCGCCACTCCCATTGACAAGGAGCCGTTACTGCTATATGTTGCTGCTAATGCTCGGGCGGTCAGCGTGGCTATTGTGGTGGAGCGAAAGGAGGCAGGTAAGGAGCATCCGATTCAACGTCTGGTCTATTATATCAGCGAGGTACTCATTGAGTCCAAGCAAAGGTATCCGCATTGGCAGAAGCTGGTGTATGGAGTTTTTATGGCAAGCCAGAAGCTTAAACAATACTTCCAAGGGCATCCAATTACGGTGGTCAGTTCTGCTCCTTTGGGGGATATCATCTAGAACCGGGAAGCAACTGGCCGGATTGCCAAGTGGGCTATAGATCTTGGGCCGCACGATTTGAAGTATGTGTCTCGGACGGCTATTAAGTCTCAAGCACTTGTTGATTTTATCAATGATTGGATGGAAATGCAAGCACCTGAAGAAAAGCCGGATCACACATATTGGACCATCCATTTTGACGGATCCAGGCAATTGGAAGGCTCGGGGGCTGGAGTCGTATTAACTTCCCCACGAGGTGATAAGTTTTGTTACGTTCTGCGTTTAATGTTCCCTTGTACTAACAATGTAGCTGAGTATGAAGCCTTGCTCCATGGTCTCCGGATGGCTAAGGAGATGAATCTAAGTCGAGTTAAGTGTTTCGGTGACTCGGACCTCGTGGCTCAGCAAGTGTCCGGCACTTGGGACTCCAAGGACCCACTCATGGCAGCATATCGTCGTGAGGTGGATATTGTTGCAGGTCATTTTAAAGGCTATCAGGTGGACCACGTGGACCGGCGGAAAAATGAAGCGGCGGACGCTTTAAGCCGGCTGGGCTCTCAGCGCAAACCGGTCCCGCCCAATGTTTTTCTGGATGTGCTGCACAACCCGTCGGTCAAGATCCCTGGTGAAGCGGATTTGGCTATTCCTGATCCGGAGGCTCAATTGGTGGCAGCTCTTCATGTTATTCCGGATTGGACACTTCCTTACCTGGCGTACAAGAACCGGGGCGAGTTACCAGAGGATGAGACTCTGGCCTGACAGATAATCCGGCGATCCAAGTCCATGACTATTATCAACGGCGAGTTGCATCATTGCAGTGTGTCAGGAGCATTTCAACGTTGTGTGTCTCCTGAAGAAGGCCGTGAAATTTTGCGTGAGATCCACAAAGGAGATTGTGGTCACCACGCCGGTTCAAAGTCTCTGGTGGCTAAAGCGTTTCGCCATGGCTTCTATTGGTTAACTGTTCATGCTAATGCGGAGGATCTGGTCAGACAATGTGATGGTTGCCAAAGGTTTTCAATACGTGCTCATGTACCGGCTCAAGAATTGAGAATGATTCCAATTACTTGGCCGTTTGCGACTTGGGGGCTGGATATGGTTGGGCCTTTCAAAAGGTCCAAAGATAAGAAGACCCACCTCCTGGTGGCGGTTGACAAGTTCACAAAGTGGGTGGAGGCAGAACCTGTTAGTAAGTGTGATGCGGCCATGGCGGTTCAGTTCATCAAAAAAGTGATTTTCCGGTTTGGCTTTCCACACAGTATCATCACAGATAATGGTACCAATTTGTCCAAAGGTGCGATGAAGGAGTTCTGCGAACGGGAGCATATCCGGCTCGATGTTTCATCAGTGGCACACCCACAGTCCAATGGTCAAGCAGAAAGGGCTAATCAAGAGATCTTGAGAGGCATCAAGCCCCGGCTCATGGTTCCTTTGCAGAGAACGCCGGGTTGTTGGGTAGAAGAATTACCATCTGTGTTATGGAGCATCAATACAACACCCAACAGATCAACAGGATACACACCGTTCTTCATGGTTTATGGAGCGGAGGCGGTTCTCCCCAGTGATATCCGTCATGATTCACCTCGTGTGACAGCTTATATTGAAGCGGACAACGAGACAGCATGGCAAGATGCTTTGGACCGGTTGGATGAAGAGCGTGACATAGCAGCCGCCCGATCGGCGATTTACCAACAGGATCTTCGTCGTTATCACAGTCGCCGAGTCAGAACCAGAACCTTTCAAGAAGGATATTTGGTGCTTCGGCTCATCCAAGATCAGATTGATATGCATAAGCTATCCCCACCTTGGGAGGGGCCTTTCATGGTCAGCAAGAATCTGCACAACGGGTCATACTATCTGATCGATATTCGAGAGCATAAGGACTCACGTACATCAGAGGAGGAGACCAACAGGCCGTGGAACATAGCTCATCTTCGGCCTTACTATACCTGAGCCATTGGCTCTACTTATGTACATATTACGACGATGTATATATTATGATTAAATATAATAAACCGGAACCTCAGCTAAAGCGGGGTATCTGTTATTTTACATCATGTGTGGTTACACGGAGTTGTTCTAAAGCGGCCTCCGGTTTACCCCTTGAGTTAGCTTTTTAAAAAGCATCATGTTATATCACTTGGGGGTTTGGTCGTGTTCAAACCAATACCATACCTCTTGATAGGCGAGAGCCACCAGATCACTTGGGGACTTGGTCACGTCTGAACCAGTCATGCCTCTTGATCGGCCTAAGGCCACAGAATCACTTGGGGACTTGGTCGAACCCGAACCATTGCCATGCCACTTGATCGGCATAAATGCCACGGTTTCATTTGGGGACCTGGCTGACTAGAACCATAGTTACACCTAACGGGAGCTTGGTCGTGTTCGGCCATGGTAACGCCATCTGATCAGCTCAAATAAACCTTTTTTGTAAACGGTTTTGTCATTGCATTTGCTTCACACTTTTCTTTGCAAGATACTTCTTTCTTTTTATTGCGTTCTTTAAACCGACAAAGTTTTCAACCGGTTCATACTGTCAATTGACGGAACACGGTTCACTTCAATCCGGAGACTATTTGCCCGGTTTGATCTTTTTTGTTAACATCCTCTTATGGAGTAATACGGTGTTTATTATAACCCGGTACGGTTTACATGGTGAACCGGCGTCATATATATATGGGAGCAGCTATCTCCTCCAACAGTGTGGGTTTATAAAACTCCGCTTCAAGATTGGCCGAGCCAACTTCACGTTCAACGATGGCAGGTATTATGTATCTCAAAAATTTGGTCATATACTTAAAAAAATCGGATGTTTTGATTTCATGAATGCAGACATCATATTCCGCCTGACGGTACAACCGCGGTGGCACTTGAAGATTTTTTATTGCAGAAAGTACTTTGGCAAGTTCATCACCCAAAGGAAGAGCAAATTATGCACGAAGGCATATCAACATCAAAAGTATCAGCTAGCCTATTACAAGGCAACACGGTGCCCACAATAAGATCATTGTTTTTTGCAAAGGAGAAGCAGTTTTTAAACCGGCTTCCGGTTCAAGCTTGGTCACTAGCCTGGCCTGATGGTTGTGGGTCATCCTGCGCCGCTTCAGCTTTAGTTTCTCTACCCAGCGGCTGGAAATCAACAGTTGTCCAGTCGATTCCCATTAATGCTTGAAAAACAGCTTCATCATGGATCAGCAATGGCGGGTCAATATCGGGAGTGTAAGTATGCTTACGGATTGGAAGGATAAGATTTTCCGATTCATGAATTGGTGCAGCTATTCGCTTGTTCTGAGTGTCATATTGGGCTTGATAATGAGACAAGTCTGCTTCTTCAGCCAATTGACAAGCTAGCGGACGCACCTCCCGGTTTCTTGCTCGCAGATCCGCTTCACCAAACTCTGACCCGTCTTCCTTCAAGCTGGGATAGCCCTGAGCCGCTTCAATAGGATCAAAATCCGGCACCCAGGCTTTTGCCCGGATTAAGGCATTGATCGCACCGGTTCGAGCAGCAGATTTCTTCAGCTCTTCAACCCGGGCAGGAAGCACCGACAGTTTCATCAGAGTGTCTTGAATCAAAGTGGGTGCCGGTTTGTTGTGGGATGCGGTACAGATGATCCGCTGTGCGCCAGTGTACAGTTTTTCGACCAATGTATAGGAGGCTTTCAATTTCTTCCGCACATCTGACCCCAAGTGACCAATGCGTGTCCCTGAAATATCATAAAGGGTTAAACCGGCAGCTCTGTAAGAAGGCCGAGTCAATTCAGAAGTCAAACTGGCTTACCAAAGATAGCAGTGGTCATGGCATGCACGTGCCGCTTTATGCTGGTCAGTTCATTCGCCACCGGTTTTAGTGCAGCCTCGGCATCCTCTACTCGTTTGATTAAAGCGGACTTTTCAGTGGCCCAATCTGCCCGCTTCTTCTTGAAGCTCTCCTTAAGCTGTTCCATGGCGCTTAAAGTGCTGGCTAATTCCTCTTTTGCTTTGGAGGTTTCAACTTGTTGGGTTTTCAGGTTTTCTTGGAGATCGGCGACTTGGCTTTCTTTCGTCTTCAACTCAGCCTGCATGCAGACAATTATATGCTTCAACAAAACGGTACAAGGATTGAAGTACCAACCACATAACAAGTTATGCACTTGGCACTTGGGGGCTAATGCATATTCGATCTTCATCTTTCAATTGCTTACAAAGTCCCAAGATCAATACAAGTATTCAACTTGGCACTTGGGGGCTAATGGCTATTTGCTCGTATATATTCTGATGCGGCAATCTCAATTACTTAAAGTATCGGTTTAACTACGCTAAAGTTGAACCGGCCCTTGGGGCTACATCAGCGAATTTCAAAGCATTAAGATTTATATTAGTAAGTCCCGGTTTGAAAGAAGATTACAAACCGGCCCTTGGGGGCTAGGAGAGTCAGCAAGAATTGAAGCATACAAGCAGGAAAGAGCATATGGAAGTTACCTCATATTTATCTTTCATCATATTAACCAGACCGGCTTCATAGTCACGACTGGTATACAGCCGGTTCAGGTAGCCGGAATGGATATCTTGGGCGTTCAGAGCAGCGTAAGTCGCCAGATCAGCATTCCACTTGCCTTTGCCAAAGGCAGCAAATTCTTCCTTGGCAGAATGTTTGGACAAAGCGACAGGATTGCTTGGCTCTGTATGGCCAAGTGCCAGTAATGACAACCACATCGTCCTTGGTATCGCCGGTTTGCACTGGGGCTGTTGGCTTGTCAGTAGGCTTTGCTGGACCGGTGGATTTCTCAATCCGGATGGAGCTTGTGGGCTGATTGACAGGACTTGAGGCATCAATAGGTCTCTCTTCAGCAATAAGATCGTCGTCTTGCTGCGGTGGATCATTGGGTATATCCTCAGGAATAGCCGCTTCAAGATCCGGTGTCTTGCCCGGTTCAAGGACAGCATCTTCTTCGGCCGCTTTGTCCAGGCGAGCCTTCTTTCTTGGCCTAGGTTTGTCCCTAAAAGGAATAACAAAATCAAATACAGCATATGTTCCAAGGCGATGTGCTGCAAATATTATGATAGGTATTTACATTCCCACTCGCTACAATCAATTCACTTGCTGAGTGGAGGTTTGATGAATGGCGGAGCTACCTGAGTTCAAAGCGTGAGCTCGCCACTACTCACCAAAAAGATGAAGTGGAAGGGAGTCACTTATACCTGGATAATATTATCGGAAGAGTCATTAGATCATTTTGAAGAGCATGATCTTTACGATAATTGCTATTCTCATCCGCTCTTAGGACACAAGCCGTGACCATACACGCCCCAAGGAATGTAGAGGACTCCGGTGGTGTCGTGGACACGAGGCGGCTTGGCAGAATTGTTCCGACCCGAGTGCTTGTGGGAAACCGGGGGCAAGAAACACCAAATCTTTGAAAGCGGTAATTCCGAAGGATTATACCCATGACCCAAGCAGACGACGATTATTGTCGGTGAAAGAAGGCGGACGGGACGAAGATAATACGTATCCTGCGCCCCGACTGGGTGTCCTGCGAGTATGCTACAGGCTGCACCGACCGGCATATGCGAGAATAGTCTCTACGCGATTTCTCTAGCAATAAGCAATTACTTGGGGAATCACACATAAAGCGCAAGGAGGTATGAGAAATACCGGCTGATAGACCTTACTCTCGAGGTGACTTAGCACTTGAAACGATTTTTGTAGTGAATGGTGCCAAAATGGTCTGAATCGGGACAAAGCTAAGAATGGCCATTACGCTGCACCCACATACTCGCCCTGTCGCGATGCTAGCTGTTGGCGTGCGCCTATCGCGACATCAGCCTCGACCAGAGATATCATCATAACAAATAATGGCACGCATCCATATTATTAGCCGAACATAGGAGAGAGTGCTATAAGACTTGCTCATGCACTTCAGAGGGTCAGCTATATCTGCATTGCACATCATCATAGGGGCGGATAGAGCGTGAACTCGCCAGGTCGCGTATAACTTATTTATTCTCGTAGCAGTCTCGCTCTTTCTATCAACAGCTTGTAGTATCTTTCTGCCGGGGGTTGCTCGCTTGTAGAGTCTTGCTCCTGTATTTGTTCTTGGTGTGTCTGGGTGAGCATTTGTATTTCTAATAGCCGCTCCACATAAGGCTGTGATAATTATTGCCGCACTGAAATTGACAAACCAAGAACACTGATAAATCATTCCATATTCCTATAATCAATGATCCAGATATTATCGAATATAACTGACGTATTACCAGACAAATTATAGAGTAAGACAATCAAGTCTTCCAGATGGCGCCAAGGGTCTTGTTGTGTGTCAGAGAATAGAGAACGCAATGGCGTTTAATAAGCAGCGAGAGAATTGTACTCTTATCCTGATATTACATTCAGCATGACATATTATTCACAAGACTTGTGCTGTTAGTAAATTTCCTGCATTCTAGGCGCGCTGCAGCTGGGACTGTTGTTGTAACTAGACTTCGTAGAGTGTGAGGTTGATCACACCTCGAAGTCTAACCTTAAGTCCTAGTGTAAAGATCTTCGCAGCGGCATACAGACCAGTATGATTAAGCGCTGACCTAAGCGGGCAGTATGCTCCATAGCAAATACATAGCCCCCAAGTGCCAAGTTGAATACTTGTATTGATCTTGGGACTTTGTAAGCAATTGAAAGATGAAGATCGAATATGCATTAGCCCCCAAGTGCCAAGTGCATAACTTGTTATGTGGTTGGTACTTCAATCCTTGTACCGTTTTGTTGAAGCATATAATTGTCTGCATGCAGGCTGAGTTGAAGACGAAAGAAAGCCAAGTCGCCGATCTCCAAGAAAACCTGAAAACCCAACAAGTTGAAACCTCCAAAGCAAAAGAGGAATTAGCCAGCACTTTAAGCGCCATGGAACAGCTTAAGGAGAGCTTCAAGAAGAAGCGG
>NC_053023.1:284355757-284382297 GCF_003073215.2 Triticum urartu
AAAAAACCAACCGTTATGCTCACAGCCCGCACAGAGCGGTACTACCGCTCCAAGGAGCGGTACTACCGCTAGGGCGGAAGTACCCCTTTGAAAAACAACAGCGAGGAGGAAAAAGGCCAGAAGAACCGCCGGAGCGGTACTACCGCTCCTCCTCACGGTACTACCGCTCGACCTCACGGTACTACCGTAAATGGTAGCGGTACTACTGCTTGCGAGCGGTACTAAAAAATACATCCGGGCCTACCACCGCAAGACTTGGGACGAGTTTTTGGTCCGGAGCGGTACTACCACTCTAGGAGCCACGGTAGTACTGCTCTGGAGCGGTAGTAAAAAATTACATTCGCTCCAATTCGCGGTAGTACCGCTGCAACCTTTTCAGAACACCAAAACTGCCACAACTTTTGCAAACAGACTCCGAATTAGATGAAACCAAGTTTGTTGGAAAGCTAGAGACAAGGGCTAACACAATCTTCAAATAAATATCAATAAGAAGCAAATGAGAAAAGGCCCATAAGAAAATGGTGAGAACCCTTCCTCGGAAAAGTCCGGTAAAACCTCCAACACCGAAAACATCATAGAAGACGCATGCAAACTCCGTTTTCGATGAAACCAAGTTTGTTGGAAAGCTAGCGACAAGGGCTAACACAATGTTGAAAGAAATAAAAATAAGAAGCAAATTAGAAAAGGCCCATAAGAAAATGGTGAGGACCCTTCCTCGGATAAGACCGGTAAAACCTACAACACCGAAAACATCATAGAAGATGCATGTGAACTCCGTTTTCGATGAACTCAAGCTTGTCATCAAGATGACCATAAGCTCTAAGACTCACAAAGAGAACCAAACAAGAACCAATAAACATGATGCAAGGATGCAATGTTTTGAGCTCTCGACGAACGATATGATCAAGCTACTCACTTGAGAGCCCCCCCTTGATAGTACGGCTATCGATCCTATAACCCGGTCTCCCAACTACCACCATGAGACCGGTAAAATAGAAAATCTATCAAGGGCAAACCTTTGCCTTGCACATGATCCACTTGAGTTAGATGATGACGATCTTGTCCTCCTCAAGATGGACCACCTTTCTTGATTGTGTTGGGCTGATGAAGACTAGATAATTGCTCCCCCATACTCCACTATGGGTGAGCCACTCTTCGGCACATCTTCACAAGTCCATTGACACCACAATGGATGGCAAGCTTCAAGCACTTGATCTCTTCGTGATTCTCCACTTGAAATTGCACACGGCAATCTTGATGACGATCACCACTTGATGCCATCCTTCCCATGGGTTGTATGATATCATCCTCTTGACGCAAGCCCATGGACACGTACCTAACCCCACATAGACTCTCACATAGACCATGGGTTAGTACACAAAGTGCAATGGATAATGCTTACCATACCATGGGATCACTTGATCCCTCTTGGTACATCTTCTACTCTTTGTGAGTTGATCAACTTGATTCACTCTTAACTTAGTCTTGATCAACCTCGAATCTTTCCAACTCTCTTCGTTTGGATGATGTCTTGAAGGTAAACATGAATGATCACACAATCTTCTTCTTCAAGACATGCTTGCAATAAGATCAACTCTCAAATGACCAATCTTTGGATAATTCCTTGAATAGCACCTTGGTCGACACAAACTCTCCTTGAAACCAACACATGTACTCCAAGAAAAGCCTATGGACAAAACCTTCAAATATAACTCAAGGAAACCATTAGTCCATAGAGATTGTCATCAATTACCAAAACCAAACATGGGGGCACCGCATGTTCTTTCACACATCATGAACTCCTGACAATCCCTCAGTCAATTCCAATTTATAAGCAACTTCTCCCATGCGTTCCAAAACTTTGTATGGTCCCACAAAACGTGGCGCTAACTTTCCTTAACTCCAAAGCGCTTAACTCCTCGAAGTGGAGATACACGAAGATAAAATCTATCTCCGGCTTCGTAAATTGTCTCCTTGCGTTTAGAATCTGCATAGCTCTTCTGCCCGGACTGGGCTACCTTGAGCCTATCTTGAATCAACTTCACCTTCTGTTCAGACTCCTTAAACAAATCTGGTCCAAACAAGTGGCGGTCTCCAACTTCATCCCACGACAATGGTGTTCTGCACCTTCTTCCGTATAAGGCTTCAAAAGGGGCCATCTTCAAACTGGATTGATAACTGTTGTTGTAAGAGAACTCCGCATATGGCAAGTTGTCATCCCAACTAGATCCATAATCTAGCGCACAAGTTCTCAACATATCCTCTAAAATCTGATTGACTCTCTCAGTCTGTCCATCTGTCTGCGAATGAAAAGCTGTACTGAACTCTAATCTGGTACCCAAAGTTTCATGCAACTGATTCCAGAACTTTGAGGTAAACTGGGTTCCTCTATCTGATACAATGCTCCTTGGAACTCCATGCAGACATACAATCCTGGTCATGTATATCTTTGCCAACTTACCACTAGTGTAAGTGGTCTTCACTGGGATGAAATGAGCTACCTTCGTCAAGCGATCGACTACAACCCATATCGAGTCATAGCCTGAATGGGTCCTGGGTAATCCCGTGATAAAATCCATGCCTAGCTTATCCCACTTCCATTCGGGTATCGGCAATGGCTGTAGCAATCCTGCTGGCTTCTGATGCTCTGCCTTCACTCTCTGACATACATCACAAACTGCTACATACTCCGCAATATCCTTCTTCATTCCGGTCCACCAGAAAGTGTCTTTCAAATCCAAATACATCTTGGTATTTCCTGGGTCAATTGAGTACAGCGAATCATGGGCCTCTTGCATAATAAACTTCCTGATCTCCGGATCATTAGGCACATAAACGCGGTCTTCAAACCATAAGGTATCATGTTCATCCTCACGAAATCCTTTAACTTTTCCCTTGCTCACCTTCTCCTTTATAGTGGCAATCTCCTTGTCAGTCTTCTAAGCTTCTCTGATCTTATCCATTAAAGTAGATTGAATCTCTAATGCTGCTACATAGCCTCTCGGAACTATCTCCAAACATAGCTCACGAAGATCCTCGGCTAACTCCTTTGGTAACTCTCCGTTCCTTAGTGTGTTGACATGGCTCTTGCGGCTCAATGCATCAGCTACTACGTTAGCCTTTCCGGGATGATAATGCAATCTCATATCATAATCCTTGATGAGCTCCAACCATCTCCTTTGCCTGAGATTCAACTCCTTCTGCGTGAAGATGTACTTCAAACTCTTGTGATCAGTGTACACCTCACAATGGTTTCCGATGAGAAAATGTCTCCACGTCTTCAATGCGTGCACTACGGCTGCTAACTCCAAGTCATGCGTAGCATAATTCAACTCATGGGGCTTAAGCTGTCGTGAGGCATATGAAACTGAAGGAAATATGCCCTAGAGGCAATAATAAAGTTATTATTTTATTTCCTTATATCATGATAAATGTTTATTGTTCATGCTAGAATTGTATTAACCGGAAACATAATACTTGTGTGAATACATAGACAAACTAAACGTCACTAGTATGCCTCTACTTGACTAGCTCATTAATCAAAGATGGTTATGTTTCCTAACCATAGACATGTGTTGTCATTTGATTAACGGGATCACATTATTAGGAGAATGATGTGATTGACATGACCCATTCCATTAGCTTAGCACCCGATCGTTTAGTATGTTGCTATTGCTTTCTCCATGACTTATACATGTTCCTATGACTATGAGATTATGCAACCCCCGTTTGCCGGAGGAACACTTTGTGTGCTACCAAACGTCACAACGTAACTGGGTGATTATAAAGGAGCTCTACAGGTGTCTCCAAAGGTACATGTTGGGTTGGCGTATTTCGAGATTAGGATTTGTCACTCCGATTGTCGGAGAGGTATCTCTGGGCCCTCTCGGTAATGCACATCACATAAGCCTTGCAAGCATTGCAACTAATGAGTTAGTTGTGAGATGATGTATTACGAAACGAGTAAAGAGAATTGCCGGTAACGAGATTGAACTAGGTATTGAGATACCGACGATCGAATCTCGGGCAAGTAACATACCGATGACAAAGGGAACAAAGTATGTTGTTATGTGGTCTGACCGATAAAAGATCTTCGTAGAATATGTGGGAGACAATATGAGCATCCAGGTTCCGCTATTGGTTATTGACCGGAGACATGTCTCGGTCATGTCTACATTGTTCTCAAACCCGTAGGGTCCGCACGCTTAACGTTACGATGACAGTTTCATTATGAGTTTATATATTTTGATGTACCGAAGTTTGTTCGGAGTCCCGGATATGTTCACAGACATGAAGAGGAGTCTCGAAATGGTCGAAACATAAAGATTGATATATTGGAAGCCTATGTTTGGACATCGGAAGTGTTCCGGGTGAAATCGGCATTTTACTGGAATACCGGGAGGTTACCGGAACCCCCCGGTAAACTAATGGGCCTAATGGGCCCTAGTGGAGAGAGAGAGGGGCGGCCAGGGTGGGCCGAGCGCCCCCTCCCCCTCTGGTCCGAATTGGACTAGGAGAGGGGGGGCGGCACCCCCCTTTCCTTCTCCCTCTCCCCCTTCCTTTCCCCCTCCTAGTAGGAGTAGGAAAGAGGGGAGTACTACTCCTACTAGGAGGAGGACTCCTCCTCCTTGGCGCGCCCTAGGGCCGGCCGGCCTCCTCCCCTTGCTCCTTTATATACGGGGGCAGGGGGCACCCCTAGACACACAAGTTGATCCACGTGATCGTTTTCTTAGCCGTGTGCGGTGCCCCCTTCCACCATACTCCTTGATAATATTGTAGAGGTGCTTAGGCGAAGCCCTGCGACAGTAGAACATCAAGATTGTCACCACGCCGTCATGCTGACGGAACTCTTCCCCGACACTTTGCTGGATCGGAGTCCGGGGATCGTCATCAAGTTGAACGTGTGCTAAAACTCGGAGGTGCCGTAGTTTCGGTGCTTGATTGATCGGGCCGTGAAGACGTACGACTACATCAACCGCGTTGTCATAACGCTTCCGCTGTTGGTCTACGAGGGTACGTAGATCACACTCTCCCCTCTTGTTGCCATGCATCACCATGATCTTGCGTGTGCGTAGGAAAATTTTGAAATTACTACGTTCCCCAACAGTGGCATCCGAGCCTAGGTTTTATGCGTTGATGTTATATGCACGAGTAGAACACAAGTGAGTTGTGGGCGATATAAGTCATACTGCTTACCAGCATGTCATACTTTGGTTCGGCGGTATTGTTGGATGAAGCGGCCCGGACCGACATTACGCGTACGCTTACGCGAGACTGGTTCTACCGACGTGCTTTGCACACAGGTGGCTGGCGGGTGTTAGTTTCTCCAACTTTAGTTGAACCAAGTATGGCTACGCCCGGTCCTTGCGAAGGTTAAAACGGAGTCTATTTGACAAACTATCGTTGTGGTTTTGATGCGTAGGTGAGATTGGTTCTTACTTAAGCCCGTAGCAGCCACGTAAAACTTGCAACAACAAAGTAGAGGACGTCTAACTTGTTTTTGCAGGGCATGTTGTGATGTGATATGGTCAAGGCATGATGCTGAATTTTATTGTATGAGATGATTGTTTAGTAACTGAGTTATCGGCAACTGGCAGGAGCCATATGGTTGTCACTTTATTGTATGCAATGCAATTGCGTTGTAATGCTTTACTTTACCACTAAGCGGTAGTGATAGTCATGGAAGCATAAGATTGGCAAGACGACAACGATGCTACGATGATGATCAAGGTGTCGCGCCGGTGACGATGGTGATCATGACGATGCTTCGAAGATGGAGATCACAAGCACAATATGATGATGGCGATATCATATCACTTATATTGATTATATGTGATGTTTATCTTTTATACATCTTATCTTGCTTTGATTGACGGTAGCATTTTAAGATGATCTCTCACTAATTATCAAGAAGTGTTCTCCCTGAGTATGCACCGTTGCGAAAGTTCTTCGTGCTGAGACACCATGTGATGATCGGGTGTGATAGGCTCTATGTTCAAATACAATGGGTGCAAAACAGTTGCACACGCAGAATACTCAGGTTATACTTGACGAGCCAAGCATATACAGATATGGCCTCGGAACACGGAGACCGAAAGGTCGAGCGTGAATCATATAGTAGATATGATCAACATAGTGATGTTCACCGATGAAACTACTCCATCTCACGTGATGATCGGACATGGTTTAGTTGATTTGGATCACGTGATCACTTAGAGGATTAGAGGGATGTCTATCTAAGTGGGAGTTCTTTAGTAATATGATTAATTGAACTTAAATTTATCATGAACTTAGTACCTGATAGTATCTTGCTTGTTTATGTTTGATTGTAGATAGATGGCCCGTGCTATTGTTCCGTTGAATTTTAATGCGTTCCTTGAGAAAGCAAAGTTGAAAGATGATGGTAGCAATTACACGGACTGGGTCCGTAACTTGATGATTATCCTCATTGCTGCACAGAAGAATTATGTCCTGGAAGCACCACTGGGTGCCAGGCCTGCTGCTGGAGCAACACCAGATGTTATGAACGTCTGGCAGAGCAAAGCTGATGACTACTCGATAGTTCAGTGTGCCATGCTTTACGGCTTAGAATTGGGACTTCAACGATGTTTTGAACGTCATGGAGCATATGAGATGTTCCAGGAGTTGAAGTTAATATTTCAAGCAAATGCCCAGATTGAGAGATATGAAGTCTCCAATAAGTTCTATAGCTGCAAGATGGAGGAGAACAGTTCTGTCAGTGAGCATATACTCAAAATGTCTGGGTATAATAATCACTTGATTCAATTGGGAGTTAATCTTCCAGATGATTGCGTCATTGGCAGAATTCTCCAATCACTGCCACCTAGCTACAAGAGCTTCGTGATGAACTATAATATGCAAGGGATGAATAAGACTATTCCCGAGCTCTTTGCAATGCTGAAAGCTGCGGAGGTAGAAATCAAGAAGGAGCATCAAGTGTTGATGGTCAACAAGACCACTAGTTTGAAGAAAAAAGGGCAAAGGGAAGAAGAAGGGGAACTTCAAAAAGAATAGCAAGCAAGTTGCTGCTCAAGAGAAGAAACCCAAATCTGGACCTAAGCCTGAAACTGAGTGCTTCTACTGCAAGCAGACTGGTCACTGGAAGCGGAACTGCCCCAAGTATTTGGCGGATAAGAAGGATGGCAAGGTGAACAAAGGTATATGCGATATACATGTTATTGATGTGTACCTTACTAATGCTCGCAGTAGCACCTGAGTATTTGATACTGGTTCTGTTGCTAACATTTGCAACTCGAAACAGGGACTACGGATTAAGCGAAGATTGGCTAAGGACGAGGTGACGATGCACATGGGAAATGGTTCCAAAGTCGATGTGATCGCGGTCGGCACGCTACCTCTACATCTACCTTCGGGATTAGTATTAGACCTAAATAATTGTTATTTAGTGCCAGCGTTGAGCATAAACATTATATCTGGATCTTGTTTGATGCGAGACGGTTATTCATTTAAATCAGAGAATAATGGTTGTTCTATTTTTATGAGTAAAATCTTTTATGGTCATGCACCCATGAAGAATGGTCTATTCTTATTAAATCTCGATAGTAGTGACACACATATTCATAATGTTGAAGCCAAAAGATGCAGAGTTGATAATGATAGTGCAACTTATTTGTGGCACTGCCGTTTAGGTCATATCAGTGTAAAGCGCATGAAGAAACTCCATACTGATGGACTTTTGGAACCACTTGATTATGAATCACTTGGTACTTGTGAACCGTGCCTTATGGGTAAGATGACAAAAACACCGTTCTCCGGTACTATGGAGAGAGCAACAGATTTGTTGGAAATCATACATACAGATGTATGTGGTCCGATGAATGTTGAGGCTCGTGGCGGATATCGTTATTTGCTCACCTTCACAGATGACTTAAGTAGATATGGGTATATCTACTTAATGAAACATAAGTCTGAAACATTTGAAAAGTTTAAAGAATTTCAGAGTGAAGTTGAAAATCATCGTAACAAGAAAATAAAATTCCTACGATCTGATCGTGGAGGAGAATATTTGAGTTACGAGTTTGGTGTACATTTGAAACAATGCGGAATAGTTTTGCAACTCACGCCACCCGGAAGACCACGGCTTAATGGTGTGTCCGAACGTCGTAATCGTACTTTACTTGATATGGTGTGATCTATGATGTCTCTTACTGATTACCGCTATCGTTTTGGGGTTATGCTTTAGAGACGGTCGCATTCACGTTAAATAGGGCACCATCAAAATCCGTTGAGACGACGCCTTATGAACTGTGGTTTGGCAAGAAACCAAAGTTGTCGTTTCTGAAAGTTTGGGGCTGCGATGCTTATGTGAAAAAGCTTCAACCTGATAAGCTCGAACCCAAATCGAAGAAATGTGTCTTCATAGGATATCCAAAGGAAACTATTGGATACACCTTCTATCACAGATCCAAAGGCAAGACTTTTGTTGCTAAATTCATAAACTTTCTAGAGAAGGAGTTTCTCTTGAAAGAAGTGAGTGGGAGGAAAGTAGAACTTGATGAGGTAACTGTACCTGCTCCCTTATTGGAAAGTAGTACATCATAGAAACCGGTTTCTGTGACACCTACACCAATTAGTGAGGAAGCTAATGATGATGATCATGAAACTTCAGAACAAGATACTACTGAACCTCGTAGATCAACCAGAGTAAGATCCGCACTAGAGTGGTACGGTAATCCTGTTCTGGAAGTCATGCTACTAGATCATGATGAACCTACGAACTATGGAGAAGCGATGGTGAGCCCAGATTCCGCAAAATGGCTTGAAGCCATGAAATCTGAGATGGGATCCATGTATGAGAACAAAGTGTGGACTTTGGTTGACTTGCCCAAAGATCGGCAAGCGATTGAGAATAAATGGATCTTCAAGAAGAAGACTGACGCTGACGGTAATGTTACTGTCTTACAAAGCTCGACTTGTCGCAAAAGGTTTTCGACAAGTTCAAGGGATTGACTATGATGAGACCTTCTCACCCGTAGCTATGCTTAAGTCTGTCTGAATCATGTTAGCAATTGCCGCATTTTATGATTATGAAATTTGGAAGATGGATGTCAAAACTGCATTCCTGAATGGATTTCTGGAAGAAGAGTTGTATATGATGCAGCCGGAAGGTTTTGTCAATCCAAAGGGAGCTAACAAAGTGTGCAAGCTCCAGCGATCCATTTATGGACTACTGCAAGCCTCTCGGAGTTGGAATAAATGCTTTGATAGTGTGATCAAAGCATTTGGTTTTGTATAGACTTTTGGAGAAGCCTGTATTTACAAGAAAGTGAGTGGAAGCTCTGTAGCGTTTCTGATATTATATGTAAAAGACATATTACTAATTGGAAATGATATAGAATTTCTGGATAGCATAAAGGGATACTTGAATAAGAGTTTTTCAATGAAATACCTCGGTGAAGCTGCTTACATATTGGGCATTAAGATCTATAGAGATAGATCAAGACACTTAATTGGACTTTCACAAAGCACATACCTTGACAAAGTTTTGAAGAAGTTCAAAATGGATCAAGCAAAGAAAGGATTCTTGCCTGTGTTACAAGGTGTGAAATTGAGTAAGACTCAATGCCCGACCAATGCAGAAGATAGAGAGAAAATGAAAGATCTTCCCTATGCTTCAGCCATAGGCTCTATCATGTATGCAATGTTGTGTACCAGACCTGATGTGTGTCTTGCTATAAGTCTAGCAGGGAGGTACCAAAGTAATCCAGGAGTGGATCACTGGACAGCGGTCAAGAACATCCTGAAATACCTGAAAAGGACTAAGGATATGTTTCTCATATATGGAGGTGACATAGAGCTCATCGTAAATGGTTACGTTGATGCAAGATTTGACACTGATCCGAACGATTCTAAATCGCAAACCGGATACGTGTTTACATTAAACGGTGAAGATGTCAGTTGGTGCAGTTCTTAACAAAGCGTTGTGGGGGGATCTACATGTGAAGCGGAGTACATAGCTGCTTCGGAAGCAGCAAACGAAGGAGTCTGGATGAAGGAGTTCATATCCGATCTAGGTGTCATACCTATTGCATCGGGTCCAATGAAAATCTTTTGTGACAATACTGGTGCAATTGCCTTGGCAAAGGAATCCAGATTTCACAAGAGAACCAAGCACATCAAGAGACACTTCAATTCCATCCGGGATCTAGTCCAGGTGGGAGACATAGAGATTTGCAAGATACATACGGATCTGAATGTAGCAGACCCATTGACTAAGCCTCTTCCACGAGCAAAACATGATCAGCACCAATGCTCCATGGGTGTTAGAATCATTACTGTGTAATCTAGATTATTGACTCTAGTGCAAGTGGGAGACTGAAGGAAATATGCCCTAGAGGCAATAATAAAGTTATTATTTTATTTCCTTATATCATGATAAATGTTTATTGTTCATGCTAGAATTGTATTATCCGAAAACATAATACTTGTGTGAATACATAGACAAACTAAACGTCACTAGTATGCCTCTACTTGACTAGCTCATTAATCAAAGATGGTTATGTTTCCTAACCATAGACATGTGTTGTCATTTGATTAACGGGATCACATTATTAGGAGAATGATGTGATTGACATGACCCATTCCATTAGCTTAGCACCCGATCGTTTAGTATGTTGCTATTGCTTTCTTCATGACTTATACATGTTCCTATGACTATGAGATTATGCAACTCCCGTTTGCCGGAGGAACACTTTGTGTGCTACCAAATGTCACAACGTAACTGGGTGATTATAAAGGAGCTCTACAGGTGTCTCCAAAGGTACATGTTGGGTTGGCGTATTTCGAGATTAGGATTTGTCACTCCGATTGTCGGAGAGGTATCTCTAGGCCCTCTCGGTAATGCACATCACATAAGCCTTGCAAGCATTGCAACTAATGAGTTAGTTGTGAGATGATGTATTACAAAACGAGTAAAGAGACTTGCCGGTAATGAGACTGAACTAGGTATTGAGATACCGACGATTGAATCTCGGGCAAGTAACATACCGATGACAAAGGGAACAAAGTATGTTGTTATGCGGTCTGACCGATAAAAGATCTTCGTAGAATATGTGGGAGCCAATATGAGCATCCAGGTTCCGCTATTGGTTATTGACCGGAGACATGTCTCGGTCATGTCTACATTGTTCTCGAACCCGTAGGGTCCGCATGCTTAACGTTACGATGACAGTTTCATTATGAGTTTATATATTTTGATGTACCGAAGTTAGTTCGGAGTCCCGGATGTGATCACGGACATGACGAGGAGTCTTGAAATGATCGATACATAAGGATTGATATATTGGACGGCTATATTCGGACACCGGAAGTGTTCCGGATGATTTCGGAGAAAACCGGAGTGTCGGAGGGTTACTGGAACCCCCCCGGGAGAAGTAATGGGCCTAATGGGCCCTAGTGGAGAGAGAGGGGCGGCCAGGGTGGGCCGCGCGCCCCCTCCCCCTCTGGTCCGAATTGGACTAGGAGAGGGGGGGGCGGTGCCCCCCTTTCCTTCTCCCTCTCCCCCTTCCTTTCCCCCTCCTAGTAGGAGTAGGAAAGAGGGGAGTCCTACTCCTACTAGGATGAGGACTCCTCCTCCTTGGCGCGCCCTAGGGCCGGCCGGCCTCCTCCCCTTGCTCCTTTATATACGGGGGCAGGGGGCACCCCTAGACACACAAGTTGATCCACATGATCGTTTTCTTAGCCGTGTGCGGTGCCCTCTTCCACCATACTCCTCGATAATATTGTAGCGGTGCTTAGGCGAAGCCTTGCGACAGTAGAACATCAAGATCGTCACCACGCCGTCATCGAGCTGAACGTGTGCTAGAACTCGGAGGTGCCGTAGTTTCGGTGCTTGATCGATCGGGCCTAGAAGACGTACGACTACATCAACCGCGTTGTCATAACGCTTCCGCTGTCGGTCTACGAGGGTACGTAGACAACACTCTCCCCTCTCGTTGCTATGCATCACCATGATCTTGCATGTGCGTAGGAATTTTTTTGAAATTACTACGTTCCCCAACAGAAAAGAACTCTTCCCTCCTGCATAAGCACTGCTCCAAGTCCTCGACGTGAAGCGTCGCAATATACCTCATAATCCTTGCGCTGATCTAGTAGAATCAACACTGGCGATGTAACCAAACGTTTCTTCAACTCCTGGAAACTGGCCTCACATTCTTCAGTCCATTTGAACTTGGTATCCTTCTTCAACAACTCCGTCATACGTTTTGCAATCTTTGAGAAATTTTCATTGAATCTCCGGTAGTATCCTACGAGTCCAAGAAAACTCCGGATCTCTCCAACTGTTGTTGGGGCTTCCCAATTTGTCACAGTGTCAACCTTGGTGGGATCTACTGCTATTCCTTCTCCGGATATAACATGTCCGAGGAATCCAACTTCCTTCAACCAAAACTCACATTTGCTGAACAGTGCATACAACTGATGTTCTCTGAGCTTCTCCAGTACCAAACGCAAATGCTCCTTATGTTCTTCTTCATTCTTCGAGTAGACCAAAATATCGTCAATGAACACCGTGATGAACTTATCCAGAAACTCCATAAATACCTTGTTCATCATGTTCATGAAATAGGCAGGTGCGTTAGTCAGACCAAATGACATAACGGTATACTCATACAGCCCGTACCTGGTGGTAAAAGCCGTCTTAGGTATATCCTGCTCTCTAATCTTCAACTGATGGTATCCTGATCGCAAATCGATCTTGGAAAATACCTTAGCCCCTTGCAATTGGTCAAACAGATCATTGATCATCGGCAGTGGGTACTTGTTCTTAATTGTTACTTCATTCAATCCTCGATAATCAACAACCATCCTCAATGTTCCATCCTTCTTCTCCACTAGAAGTACTAGTGATCCCCAAGGTGAAGAACTTGGGCGAATATAGGCTTTATCCATTAACTCCTTAATCTGCTTCTTAATTTCCTCCAAATCGTGTGCAGGCATCCAGTACGGTCTCTTAGCTATCGGCCCTGTGCCTGGCAAAAGCTCAATCAAAAACTCAATGTCTCTATCCGGTGGCATGCCTGGCAACTCCTCTGGAAATACATCAGGGAAATCCTTCACCACTGGTACTTCCTCCTGCACAACTCCTGATAAGGTATTTACTTGTGTCCTCTTTGGCTCATGTCTTGATACATACTTGATCCTTCTCCCTTCCGGGGTGGTAAGCAAAATTGACTTACTGGCGCAATCGATGTTTCCTCCATACATCAAGAGCCAATCCATACCCAGAATTACATCTAGACCTTGCGATTCCAAAATGATTAAATCCGAGGGGAACACATGCCTACTTATACTCAATGGCACTTGAAAACATCCTCGACTGGCCATATACTCTGCTCCTGGTGAGCTTACTAACATGGGTGTTCTAAGAACCTTGGTGGGCAGTTTATAATTATCCACAAATCCCCTTGATATGTATGAATGCGATGCACCAGTATCAAAAAGAACGATTGCAGTAAATGACTTAACCAAAAACTTACCTATTACTGCATCTGGCTAGGCTTCAACCTCCTCCACGTTAACGTGGTTCACCTGTCCCCTGTTGAAAGGGTTCGGCTTCTTCCCAGAGCTTCAATTGCCATTTCCATTCTCGGTTTCAGGACATTCATTGGCATAATGTCCAGTCTTCTGACACTTATAACAAGTGACTTGGCTCAGGTCTCTCTTGGCTGGGGTTGATGGGTTGGTACGGTTCTGACCGTTGCTTCCCCCATTCCCATTACCGTTCTTGGGGCCATTATGATTATGCGAATTCCCTCCTCCATGGGTATGCTGAAAATTTCCTCCCGCTTTCGGGGTAAAACATGTCTTCTGCTGAGCTCCTGAATTGTACTTCCCTTGTCCATACTTCCTCTTGCGGTTCTCAATCTGTCGCTGCTTCCCTTCAATCATAAGAGCATGATCTACCAACTCCTAGTAGTTATTGAAAGTTGCTACCATCAACTGCATGCTCAGCTCATCATTAAGTCCTTCCAGAAACTTCTCCTGCTTAGTTGCATCCGTAGCAACGTCATCCGAGCCATACCGTGCTAACTTACTGAAGTCATCCACGTATTGGCCAACTGTCCGTCCTCCTTGGTGCAAGTTGCGCAACTCACGCTTCTTCATGGCCATAGCTCCTGCTGAAACATGGTCAGTACGGAAAGCCTACTGAAATTGGTCCCATGTCACCGTGGCTATAGGGTAGGTGACAGTGTAATTCTCCCACCATGATGATGCTGGTCCATCCAACTGATGTGCGGAAAAACGCACCTTCTCAGCATCAGTACATCCTGTAGTGGTTAACCCCCTTCCAATCTTGCGGAGCCAATCATCTGCTACTATAGGCTCGGTGCTACTGGAAAACACCGGCGGATTCAGTCTAAGGAAACGGGTTAAGTGATCAATAGGTGGTGGTGGTGGTGGATTGTTGTTGTTGTTGTTCCCCTGATTCTGATTCTAGACTAACAACTGCATCAGGGTATTCTGCTGCTGGATCAACTGAGTGAGCTCCGGTGGGAATGCAAATCCAGGGTCACGTCTTGGAGGCATCTGATGGGTTTAGAGGGGAGAGATTAGAATAGAATGAGGTCTAATGAGAAAGCACTACCCATATGCACATGAGACAAACACAAACATTTCACTCAATCAATCAAGCAAGGCATACAATCGGTCTAACTATCGCAAAAGTGCATCGGACTACTCTATTTACATGGTGGAATACTACTACTAATGTGGTGGTCTACTAAAAATATTCCTCGGTTGCAGACTCCATAATATCTGCTCCAGCTACATCTTCAAAGTCATCATCGCTCAGGTCAGAGTCGGTGTCGTCGAAGATGATGTAGTCCTCCGGGCGAATCTCCTTGGGTTCTTCGTCTTCTTCTACTGGTGCGGGATCTCCCATGAATATTCCGATCTTCTTAGTCAGGTCATCATTCTTCTCCACCAATACTTCGATTTCCTCCTCATAATCTTCACATGTAGCCTTGAGTTCTTCCTCCAGTTCCGTGATTCTTGTCATCACCTTCTTCAGATCTATCATGCCTGCGCACATCTGGTTCTCCTGGCGTCGAATGTGCTGGGTTAACTCCTGGATGAAAGCTGCAATTGATCTATCCTTCCTGGTGCTGATCATCTCCCATTGCTCATCTCGGCACCCACAAATCTGGTAGATGGTATCCTTGTGATCATTGTGGTAAACTTCTCCAATACGTCCCATGGTGATGTGGGCTGCCATGCTCTTTCCTAGACTCCAAGTTGGTGCATCAAAGGAAAACTCTATAGGCTCAGTGACTGGCGCGAATGTCCTTCCTGGAACTTGAACTTGGACCATCCAGCGCTCCTCCTCGGGTAAAGTGGCGTTGTAGGTCCCGGTGAAGCTTGGTACTCCGATGTTCACGTACTTAGTGACTTCCTTCAGGTGGCGTCCAAAGGGTGTATCTTCATCCGGTTGCGTGAACTTGTTCCTTGCATCCGCCATCCTAAAAGAGTAGAAAATATGAGGAGTCGGAAATAAGAAGAGAGTAGTGATCTAGGGCTTTATCTTAGTGTTGTGTCCTACAGTCAGCGTGTGCTCTGATACCATCTTGTAGCGACCAGACCTCAAACAGTCTGATCTCTGTGCTTTAGTGTCATCCCTGGATCAGTAATGCTAACATGCACAGTACTTGAAGGATTTATAACAGAGTAGCAATCACACACTTATTACATCGAATATCTCCAAAGAGAACTTATTGCAAATAATATGGCTTAAGGCCATCTAATAATGATAACAGTGGAAGGCTTGGAAGATAAGTGAGTCCATCAACTCCAACGACATCACTGAGTATAGAACCACGACCTAAGGCACCTTACTCGTCGTCTGAAAAATCTGCAACATGAACGTTGCAGCCTGAAAACGGGTCAGCACATGGAATATGCTGGCAATGTAACACATAGAGAGTGATGAACAGAAATAGACTATACTACATGCATATATGGCTGGTGGAAAGCTCTATGGTTACAGTTTTGCGTAAAGCCAATTTTTCCCTACTGCAAAGGAATAAATTTTATTTAACAATCATGGTGGTTGTTAAACATTGAGAGTGTAGACACCCTCTCAATCCCAGTTAAACATCATCATTAAACCCAACAAAATTAATTAAAGACACATGATGAGATTCACATGATAATCCAAGTACTAGATACTCAAGACGTCCATAACTGGGGACACGGCTAATCATGATTAGTTTATACACTCTGCAGAGGTTTGCGCACTTTTCCCCACAAGACTCGATCTCCTCCGTTGGGATTCTCGCACTACAAGGTGTTTGAGAAACGGATGACCGAGACATAGTCTTTCAGAAGCGCTAACACCTTACGATCGGGTAGAGTGTTACACCTACTTTCCCCTACATCTGCTAGTCTACCACTGTAAGAGTTCGCACGATTTAATCAACTATGCTAGAGCCCATAGTAGCTTGTGGCTGCACACGGAAGTTTCTAGCATGAATAATCTGATGATCCCCTTGAGCCTGGGTGGCGGTCCATAAAGAAAAGTAGCCAATCGCTGGAATACCCAGGTGCCTCAATCCACCCAGATGTGTGTTAAAATTGCCACCTTAAGTAAACCATTAAATAACAATCTCACATCTGTCATGGATACACTCACCCAATCCACGTCTACTAGAATAGCATGGCATAAGCAAACGTAGAAGTAACTCCCAAAGGTTTGATAATAAATAGGTGATAGGTACTACCTCATCTACTTCCCAAAACCCACATATTAATCAGATCCTATTCATGCAATTGTTTGAGGTTGATCTAATGCAATAAAACTGGGTAGTAAAGAGTATGATAAAAGTGTTACTTGCCTTGCTGATGATCCGCGAAACCTAGAGATTCGAAGTAGCAAGCGGCGCACTCTGGTTACTCTATCGCAAACAAACAAGCATACAAATAAGCACTCATCTAATGCACAGGTAAAACTCAAATAAGAGATCTAACCAGAAAGTTCAACTTAAGAACTCCGGTTTGCAAAAAGAAAAAAATCGAACGAAACAACGAAAGTCAAACGGCGAAAGAAACAAGCTTCATTTACTAATCTGGACTTAAGTCAAATTTTACAGAAGCAAAAACTTGTTTGAGTTGGTTAAACAGAAAGAGGGTTTTGAGACGAAACTCTAGGCGCTTGAATCGCCTGATTCCGATAAACGAGCGAAAAGCTATACTAAAACAAAAATCGGATCAGAAATCGCGATCAGAAATAATCGCGAAAAATCCAAGAAAAAGAAAAACTGACGAACAGATGAACGAACGAACGTTCGTTAACTGAAACTAAACGGTGAACTCATCCGTTAAAACGAACGAACGGGCGAACTCTCGCTAAATAAGTGAACCGAATAAAAACAACAAAAAATCGATCTAAATAAATAAATAAAACCTAGGGTTTTCAATAAATGAATCGGTTTTCTTCAGAAAACCGGTGGCGGGCGGCGGCTACCTCGTCGGAAACCGGCGGGACTCAGGGTTCCGGCGGGGTGGGGTGGCGTCGGCGACGGCGGGCGCGGCACACGGTGGCGGCGGCTGCTGCTGGGGGGGGGGGGGGGGGTGGGGGGGGGGGGGTGAGGCGGCGGCAGCGGGCGGTATTTATGAGGAGGGGACGACGGCCGGCTTAGGGAAGGGGGCGCCGGGTCGGGGTCGGCCTCGGGAGGTGTGCCCCGGCCAGACTCGGCGGCGGCGGCGGGTCGGACTCCCGCGGGGAAGGCGGCGGCGGCGCGGGCCTGGCCTGGCTCGGCTGGGCCTTCGGCCCAGTCGGGCTTGCGGTACTTAAAAAAACAATTCCGCCGAAACTAAGAAAAATTCTAGAAAATAAAATAAAATTCTAAAAATGCCAAAATAAATTTTCACCGCCTAAATAAAATATTTAGAACGAGATGAACATTTTCTTGGCCCTAAAATGCAGTTTTGAAAAACGTGCAATTTTTCCTAAATTCAAATAAAACTAGCCAAAAACTCCGAAATAAAATCTTATTTGATTTTTTTATTAAATCCTCAATATTACTTTATTTTGGGAAAGTCATTTTATTCCCTCTCTCATATTTTTATAATAGAAATAATTGAAGATAAAATAAATCAAATCAAATGATCCTATTTTCAAAATTTGAGAAAACTCAAATATGAAAATAACGAAATCCCCGACTCTCTCCGTGGGTCCTTGAATGGCGTTGAATTTCTGGATCAGGCCAAAAGCAATAAAATATGATATGCAGTGATGATCTAATGTATAAAATTCCAAATTGAAAATTTGGGATGTTATAATTCCCAATGATGTATGGCTATCCTATGATGTTTGAGTCGATCTGTTTTGTCCTATGGGTTAATTGATGATCGTGATTGGTTTGAGTTGCTTGTTTTATTATTGGTGTTGTCCTATGGTGCTCTCCGTGTCGTGAAAGAGTGAGGGATCCCCGTTGTAGGGTTTGCAATATGTTCATGATTTTCTTATGGTGGGTGGCGTGAGTGATAGAAACACAGACCCGAGTAAGTAGGTTGTTTGCGTATGTGAATAAAGAGGACTTGATGCCTTATAATGCTATGGTTGGGTTTATGTAAGGGCATATTTATCCCTCAAGTAGTTTTGGTGATTGATGAAAATATGTTTGCGGACTAATCGTGTGCACTAAGTGTTTCAGGTGATCTATTATAAGGGCACTTTGCGATTGTTCCCCTCGAGGACCTCACTTTAGACGGATTATTTTCCTTTGTTTCTTTTCGGTGGAATTGAGTCATAGGGATAACCATACTATCAAGAGGGGATCCGTTTCGGAAGATTATGGGTGGAATCATCACGTACACATTTTCCTTGCACCCTCATTGTCTTCCTGCCTGTTGGCGTTTCCGTGTTGTGCAAAACAAGGGGTGCCTTGTGCTACGCGGTAGTACCGCGGCCAGGGCGGTAGTACTGCCGACCGGCGGTAGTACCGCTGGTACTACTGCCCCTACTGTGGTCTCGACTTTTTCGTGTCGGGTTTTCATAAAAGACCACACAGGGGGCGGTAGTAGGGACGGCAGTAGGGCGCGGTAGTACCGCTTGTTTAAGCGGTAGTACCGCTCCTACGTTCGCTCCAACTGCCGCACAGCTCGTTGCCCTCCTCTATTTTTCCAGCGGCTGTAGGGAGCAGCAGTACCGCTCACTAGCGGTAGTAACATTCGTGTGCGGTACTTCTTCTTTCTCAGCCCTGGTTGACCTATGCCCGCTTGCCACAGCGGTAGTACTGCCCAGATGCAGGCTGTGGGCTGGATAACGGTTGGATGTGCCCCCCCCACTATATAAAGGGGTCTTCTTCTCCAAGAAGACTTACCTCTTCCCCCAAAGCTCTATTAATGCTCCAAGCTCCATTTTTGCCCGATCTCTCTCCCTAGCCAATCAAACTTGTTGATTTGCTCGGGATTGGTTGAGGAGGCCCCGATCTACACTTCCACCAAGAGAAATTTGATTCTCCCACTAATACCTAGCGGATCTTGTTTATCTTGGGTGTTTGAGCACCCTAGACGGTTGAGGTCACCACGGAGCCATAGTCCATTGTGGTGAAGCTTCATGGTGTTGTTGGGAGCCTCCGATTAAGTTGTGGAGATTGCCCCAACCTTGTTTGTAAAGATCCGGTCGCCGCCTCCAAGGGCACCAATAGTGGAATCACGGCATCTCGCATTGTGTGAGGACGTGAGGAGAATACGGTGGCCCTAGTGGCTTCTTGGGGAGCGTTGTTCCTCCACACCGCTCCAATAGAGATGTACTTCCCCTCAAAGGAAGGAACTTCGGTAACACATCCTCGTCTTCACCGGCTCCACTCTTAGTTATCTCGTACCTTTACTTGTGCAAGCTTATTTGTGTTACTTCCCTTGCTTGCTTGTGTGCTCGTTGTTGTTGTATCATATAGGTTGCTCACTTAGTTGCCCATCTAGACAACCTACTTTGATGCAAAGTTTAATTTGGTAAAGAAAAGCTAAAACTTGTTAGTTGCCTATTCACACCCCCCTCTAGTCAACTATATCGATCCTTTCAATTGGTATCAGAGCCTCGTCTCTTTTTAAGGACTTTGTCGGCCGAAGAGTATGGTTGACGTCGTAGAGGGTGTGGAGGAGCACTCCGGTGCGAATCCGGTCTCGTCTATGGGAGATGGGGGAACCTCGGTCTCGCGTGAGGAATTCAATATGACCTTGAAGACATTGAAAACCTCCATGACGACTGAGGTTGAAAGCATGTTTACTAAATTCATTGAAGGGCTTAAACTGTCCACCGCACCGTTGAAAGTGGGTGATCCCACTAACAAGGTGGCGGATGCTAACTCCGACAAGGGGGATGCTACTAGTGAAAAAGCCCCTTCTTCTAGTGGTAAGAATGGCACCGGCATCTTTGCCCATGTGGAACCTCCACTTGTTTATGGTGGACCAATTCCCTCTACTCATTTGAATCATGCCGGTCCTCCCCCTAAGATTGTGAAAAATGAGGACTTTGATTCTTGGGTTTATCGCTTTAAGCGTCATTTAAATCATGTGAATACTAATCTTTGGAGAATCATTGAAGAAGGTTTCTATGCGCATGATCCAAGCAACTTCACCCCTAGAGAAGCCGCGGATAATCAATTCAATGAGAATGCTCTCTTCATCATCCAAGATGCAATTCCACCCGAAGATCTCACTCATCTTTGGCCCTTCGCCTTGGCCAAAGATGCATGGCTTTGTGATGTCTCCCTCTATCAGGGAAGCGCAAGCATTCAACGCTCCAACTATGAAGTAGTGCAAGATGAAGCCGATGAGTTTGCAATGAAAGAAGATGAAGAACCTCATGAGCTTTATCGGGGAGTAACCAAACTCGCGGTCTCACTCCGAGATCATGGGATCAAGGACACGGATGACAATTGGATCAAGCGCAAATTCCTCAAGGCAATGATGCGTTACCACAAGGCCATGTCCTCCATCATTCATCAAAGGCCGGACTTCCACACTTTGTCCTCAAGTGAAGTGTTGGATGAGTTTGTGGCCATGAGCATCTTGGACAAGACGGGCGACAATGCGGTGCTACGTTCTCAAAGAGCAAAGAAGCCCAACCTTGCATTAAAGGCCAAGGTTAGTGTGGAAGAAGAGGACGAAGAAGAAGAAGAGGAGGGCAGCCCCGAAGATACAAAGTATGCCTATCATGAACACATGGCTCTTGCTTCAAGGCAATTTTGGAGCAAGAAAAACTCAAGGCCCAACTTCAACAAGAACAACTCAAGTGGCACAAAGGGCAAGCAACGTGTGAGGACTTGCTATAATTGTGGCAATGTGAGCCATTTTGTTGCGGAGTGCCCGTATGAGAAGAGGGAAGACAATGGTGGCAAGCTCATCCAAAAGGACAAAGCCAAGTCTTTCCCAAACAAGAGCAACTTCACCAAGAAGACTCCTCCCAAAGCGTTGGTGGTACAAGAAGAGTACAATGATGATGATGAGGATGATTTGGTTGCCATGGCCTCCGTTGCCATTACGACAACTCCACGAGTGTCACTCTTCGACTCACCCAATGAGAGCATCATCGCCAAGTGCCTCATGGCTAAAGCCACCAACAAGGTAACCCCCAACATCAAAACTACCATCATTAATAATCCTTGTCTGACGGATTGCATCGATGAACATGGTGGACCTAATGTGGAGGAGAATGAGTTTGAGTCCTTTATGGGCAAACTCAAGGGTAAATCCAAGAAGCACTTCGTTGCTCTCTTGGAACAACTTGGTGAAGCCAATGACATGATCGAAGCTCACGAAGATACCATCTATAAGATGGAGGGGCATAGTCGTGAATATGCCGACAAGATTTCGGATCTCTCCGATGCTCTTGAGAAAGAGTGTGGTCTTCGTTTGGCTCTTGAGGAGTCACACAACGATGATCACGCTAAGTTAAAGAAAGATCTTGATCATGCCATTGTTGTTTCTCGTGTGCTAAACTCCGAGGACAATCTTGGGGTTGATCTTGCTAGACTCCAAGAGGAGTTTGACCTACTTGACAAGGCTCACAAGGTCTTGAAGGGTACTCATACTATCCTCAAAGAGTCTCATGATCAACTTCAAGTAAAGCTAACCAAGGAGAAAGCCACATTTCCTCATATGGTGTTAATTGATAATACAAATGCTACTAACCCATGTTGTGAGCATGTGCATCTTGTTGAGGAGAATGCTAAGTTGAAGGAGCGACTTGAGAAAGGCCTTGTGTCTTGCATACAAGGCGAGAAAAACCTCAACGACCTTTTGAGCAATCAAAAGGGAGTTGTGGCCAAGGAAGGGATTGGGTACGCACCCGAGTCCAAGAACAACAAGAAGAATGACAAGGCCAAACGACCTCCCCCTCTCAAGCAAACCTTTGTGAAGGAGGTATAGGGTGCTACTAAGTAGAAGAAGAAGAACACCGGTAAGGGTGGTGATGCAAAGAAGGGCAACACTTCCCTTCCCAACCAAGCCGGCGACTTTAACCCTTCTTATGTGTTGCGATGTGCTAGTGATGGACATGTTTATGCCAAATTTGTTGGCTCTCCTTATGAGTACATTGAATGGTCTATTTGGGTTCCTAAGACCCTCGTTACTAACATCAAAGGACCCATTACTAAATGGGTACCTAAAACCAAGCATTGATCTCTTGTAGGTGTTTGCTTCCGGTGGGGGATCATGGTTGCTCGGTAGTGGAGCCAGTAATCATATGAACGGAAGCAAGGACTTGGTGGTGGATGTTCACAAGATTCCATCTATGCCCACCAATGTTGAGTGGGGTGATGCCTCGTCCTCCAAGGTATTGGGGCTTGACAAGGTTGTCATTTCTCATGATCTCACGATGGAGAAGGTCATGCTTGTTGAGTCCCTTGCATACAATTTACTTTCCGTTCATCAACTTGCACTCATGGGCTTTGCCACTTTCTTTGATATTGATAAAGTGGCCCTCTTGTGGAGCAAGACTCTTAAAGTAGCCTTTGTTGGGCATGTCGAGAATGGTTTCTATGTGATTAACTTTTTGGAGCGACCCACTAAGACCGCGACATGCCTAATGGCTAAAGTTGACATGGGATGGCTTTAGCATCACCGTCTAGCCCATGTCAATATGAGATCTTTGCAAAGTCTTCTCAAGGGGGACCATGTCCATGGACTAACAAATGTTAGTTTTGCTAAAGATCGTGCTTGCAGTGCTTGCATCGAAGGAAAGCTACATGAGAAGGCTCACCCTCCCACGACTATCATCTACTCGAATAGTCCTTTGGAGCTCCTTCATATGGATCTCTTTGGGCCTCCATCCTTTGATAGTCTTGGAGGTAGAAAGTATTGCTTGGTGATTGTGGATGATTATTCAAGATACACTTGGGTATATTTCTTAAAGAGGAAGAGCGAGACCCAACAAACCATCATTGACTTTGCAAATGAAGCTCAACGTCAACACAATGTAAAGATCTTGAATATAAGAAGTGACAACGGCACCGAGTTCAAGAATTACACCTTGGATGAGTTTCTTAGTGATGAGGGGATCAAGCATCAATATTCCACACCATACACCCCTCAATAAAATGGTGTAGCGGAAAGGAAAAACCGGGCGTTGATGGATGCGGCAAGGACCATGATGGCAGAGTTCAAGTCTCCATACAACTTTTGGGCCGAAGCCATCAACACCGCTTGTCATGCTTCCAATCGGCTCTACCTCCACAAGGGTTTGAACAAGACTCCATATGAGATACTCACCGGTAACAAGCCCAACCTCAAGTACTTTCGGGTGTTCGGGTGTAAGTGTTTCATTCTCAAGAAAGGTGTTCGGTTGTCTAAATTTGAGGCTAGAGCTTATGAGGGCATATTTGTTGGTTATGCTACAAACTGTCATGCTTACCGCGTCCTCAATAAGTCCACAGGACTTATTGAGGAGACGTGTAACGTGGAGTTTGATGAGAATAACGGTTCCCAAGTGGAGCAAAGTGGCACTTGTGATGTAGGTGATGAAATTCCTCCTCAAGCCATAAGAAGAATGGGAGCTGGTTTTATCCTACCCATTGAGGAACCCCTTGTGGCCGAAGGACAAGGACAATGCTCCACTCAAGTGGAACCATCACCAACCCAAGGCCCACACGCTTCCGAAGAACAAAGTGAAGGCCCTCAACCTTATGAAAAAGACCAAGGGCAAGATCAATCTCAAGACGGTGTTGAATCACCAAGTGATGCCCAAGGTCAAGTTCTCTCCTTCGAGCAAGTTCAAGATCAAGAGCTACCTCAAGATCAAGAACAAGCTCAAGACGACGCTCAAGATGATCAAGTGACCGCACCTCGACTCACCCCCGAGGAGGAATTGGAGCGTCGTGCCGCACAGGTTTTATCCAAGATCTCCACCAAGGGTCATCTCATTAAGAATGTGCTTGGAAGCATTCAAAAGGGGGTAAGCACTCATAGACAATTGGCAAACTATTGTGAACATCACACGTTTGTCTCTTGTGTTGAACCCCAAAAGGTATATGAGGCGCTCGAAGACCCTGATTGGCTAAATGCCATGCATGAAGAACTCAACAACTTCAAGTACAACAAGGTGTGGAGATTGGTTCCAAGGCCAATGGGGAACCAAAATGTCATTGGAACCAAGTGGATATTCAAGAACAAGCAAGATGCTCATAGGAGCATCGTTCGCAACAAGGCAAGATTGGTGGCACAAGGCTACTCCCAAGTCGAGGGTATCGACTACGGTGAAACCTTTGCTCCCATTGCTTGCCTTGAATCCATTCGTTTGTTGATTGCTTATGCTTCTAATCACAACTTTAAGTTGCAACAAATGGATGTGAAAAGTGCTTTTCTTAATGGTCCTATTAATGAGTTGGTATATGTCAAGCAACCCCCCGGGTTCGAGGATCCCTACTTTCCCGATCATGTGTATCAACTCGATAAGGCACTCTATGGCCTTAAAAAAGCCCCACGTGCGTGGTATGACCACCTTACCGAGTTGCTACAAGATCGTGGATTTGAAGTTGGGATGATCGACCCCACTCTTTTTACTAAGAAGGTCAAAGGGGAGTTGTTTGTGTGCCAACTATATGTTGATGATATTATCTTTGGTTCCCCTAACAAAGCTTTCAATGAGGAATTTTGCCGCTCTCATGACCTCTAAGTTCAAGATGTCTTCGATGGGAGAGTTGAAGTTCTTCCTTGGATTCAAAGTCAAATAAAGAAGAGAAGGAACCTTCATCAACCAAGCCAAATACACTCAAGACATGCTAAAGAGATTCAAGTTAAGTGATGTCAAGCCGGCTTCCACTCCAATGCCCACCAAGTGCCAACTTGACATTGATCCCAATGGTAAAGCGGTGGATCAAAAGGTATATCGCTCCATGATTGGCTCCTTGCTTTACCTTTGTGCATCTAGACTGGATACCATGTTGAGTGTGGGAATTTGTGCATGGTTTCAAGCCGCACCTAAGGAAAGCCACTTTGTGGCGGTCAAGTGAATCTTTTGATATTTGGCTCATACCCCAAACTTTGACTTATGGTACCCAAGAGGAGAAAACTTCAAGCTTGTAGGATATTTGGACTCCGATTGGGCGGGAGACAAAGTGGATAGGAAGTCCACTTCCGGAGGGTGCCAATTTCTTGGTTGCTCTTTGGTGAGTTGGTCTTACAAGAAACAAAGTTGTGTGTCTCTCTCGTCCACCGAAGAGGAGTATGTGGCGGTCGGTAGTTGTTGTGCACAATTTCTTTGGATGAGGCAAACTTTAAAGGATTACAGTGTGATTTGTGACAAAGTGCCTCTTTGGTGTGACAATGAAAGTGCCATCAAGATTCCTCTCAACCCGGTCCAACACTTCAAGACGAAGCATATTGAGATTTGGTATCACTTCATCCGGGGTCACATTAGGCGAGGGGAGATCGAGCTCAACTATGTCAACACTCATGATAACCTTGCAGATATCTTCACGAATCCCTTGGATGAAGCAAGATTTCGCGAGTTAAGGCATGAGCTAAATATCATTGATTTGAGCAATGTGACTTGAACCCTTGCACACCCCACCACACTCATCTTGATGTCTAGTTTAGATTTAGGCATGGACATAGTGGGAGTCACTACAAAAAAAAGACACATCCATGACATTTAGGGCTGAACGAAAAAAATTTATGTCATACATATGACACTTCTATAATGATAATTGTGACAAAACCCAGTATCATCATAGATGTGGTGGGCTCCTACTTCTATGACAAAAAATCATGACAGAAAATGGGCTTTTTTGTCCTGGGCAGGCCGGAGACGCAGCTGCATGACATTCTTTGGGCCGTCCATGACAGAAAAAACCATGGTAGAAGCGAGGGGGAGGAAAATTTCGGGGAGTTCCCGGTTACAATGGGAGGTCGGGGGCCGAGCGATGCGCGTTTCTCTCATACACGTACGCGCGTGTGTGCGAGGCGTTGACTCTAACTGAACCCGAGCGAGGCATTGGGCTCTAACTGAACATGAGCGATTGCACTGCAGGCTACGCGTTACTGAACCCAAGCGATCGATT
>NC_053023.1:284383297-284426686 GCF_003073215.2 Triticum urartu
GGAGGGCTTCTACATCAACACCATAGCCTCTCCGATGATGTGTGGGTAGTTTACTTCGGACCTTCGGGTCCATAGTTATTAGCTAGATGGCTTCTTCTCTCTCTTTGGATCTCAATACAAAGTTCTCCTCGATTTTCTTGGAGATCTATTCGATGTAATCTTCTTTTGCGGTGTGTTTGTCGAGATCCGATGAATTGTGGGTTTATGATCAAGATTATCTATGAACAATATTTGAATCTTCTCTGAATTCTTTTATGTATGATTGGTTATCTTTGCAAGTCTCTTCGAATTATCAGTTTGGTTTGGCCTACTAGATTGATCTTTCTTGCAACGGGAGAAGTGCATAGCTTTGGGTTCAATCTTGCGGTGCTCGATCCGAGTAAGAGAAAGGGAAACGACACATATTGTATTGTTTCCATCGAGGATAAAAAGATGGGGTTTATATCATATTGCATGAGTTTATCCCTCTACATCATGTCGTCTTGCTTGAGGCGTTACTCCATTCTTATGAACTTAATACTCTAGATGCATGCTGGATAGCGGTCGATGTGTGGAGTAATAGTAGTAGATGCAGGCAGGAGTCGGTCTACTTGTCACGGACGTGATGCCTATATACATGATCATTCCTAGATATTCTCATAATTATTCACTTTTCTATCAATTGCTCAACAGTAATTTGTTCACCCACCATAATACCTATGCTATCTTGAGAGAAGCCACTAGTGAAAGCTATGGCCCCGGGTCTATTCTCCATCATACAAGATTCCAATTTATTTTATTTTGCAATCTTTACTTTCAATCTATATCATAAAAATACCAAAAACATTTATCTTATTATTATCTCTATCAGATCTCACTCTTGCAAGTGACCGTGAAGGGATTGACAACCCCTTTATCGCGTTGGTTGCGAGGTTCTTATTTGTTTGTGTAGGTACGAGGTGACTCGCGCGTGGTCTCCTACTGGATTGATACCTTGGTTCTCAAAAACTGGGGGAAATACTTATGCTGCTTTGCTGCATCACCCTTTCCTCTTCAAGGGAAAACCAACGCATGCTCAAGAGGTAGCACGGCCCCAGATGGATCTGCGAGCAAAGGACAAACATGGACTTGGCGCCTGGTGCAACCGATGATCGACGAGGAGGCGGAGATGGAGCAGGTCTAGCAATGGGAGGTGCAGGGTGGCAGAGCAGGGAACTTGGCGCGGCGGCGGCTTGTCCTTGTAGAAGAGGTCGAGGCGGAGGTGGGACATGGCGCCAGCAGGACTTGGTGCTAAGGAAGGACATCCGGCGGGGCACCGTTCCTACCAAATCAAAGCGGAGGCGGGCCAACGGACTTGGAGCTCAGGAAGCAGTCATCCATGGCAAGGCATCGGCGGCAAAGGCGCGGTGCTGGTCGTGGTCGCCAGCGGCGACCGGACGCGACGGTGAGATGGTGAGGCAGAGCATAGGCTCGCCGGACAGCAGGGGTCGTCAGAGTGTGCCGTGGTGGCACCGGATCGGAGAGGTCCAAGGGCGCGAGAAGGGGTGCAAGCACCATGGCCAGAGGGAGAGGCTGAGGGGATCGAGCGAGAGGAGGGGCGGGGGCGGCCTCCTGGCGCTGGCTTTGTGTTGTGGCGGCGCACAGGGTTGGGGATCGGGAGGAGAGTGGGAGGACGAGAGGAGCTAGCTTAAAGGGTTAGGTGGGTAGCGGGTTGGGCTAAAGGGCCGGCCTGGTTGCTGGTTGCGGCTGGGCTGTAGGACTAGGAAGGCTAGGGAGAGAGAAGGAGATAGGCCAACCTGGAAAATAAATTGGTCTTCCATTTCCATTTATAAAATAAATAGAACTTTGGAGAAAAGAAAGAGAGAGTTAGAAAAAGAATTAGACCAACGGAGATATCTCCCCTCGACCAAGAAAATAAGAAGGATTTACCAAAAATGGTTGGAAGAGGTTTTGGCAATTTAAATCCAAACTCATTTGAATTAAATTCAAATGGTTTGAACTGGGACTAGGATTTAGAAGTGCCCAAAAATGTTGAGAATTTAGAAAGAGCCTCGATAGATCGGAAAAGAATTATAGGCAGGGCTACACAGTCAAAACTTGAAGAAGGAAAGGCCAAGGGATTTAACATGCACGTGTGTTGTGGCAACTTCCAAATTAATGGAATATGATATTTATGGCTCCCTGATAATATTGGGAGGATATATGTTATAAAGAGAAATCACCATGTGAATTCCCTCGATTTAAATATATCAACGATCTATGCAATTTATTTAGCTGAGCATTGAAAAGGGTTGCAAGATGACATGATGCAATGCAAATGATGCAATGATGAATGCAACAGACAAATAAAACACACGGCGAAACTCGGAATCCACGGAAGGCATCTGGAGCATCTGTCTCGGGGTGTCACACCCGACCCCTCGACCTCGTTCCTGTCTGTGCACATTCAATGCCCAAAGAACCCACACATTCTCCACCTCCTTGCTCCCTCCCACAAGCCGAAACCACTCCGTCCCCTTCCTTTCCATCTCTCCTTCCTACTACATCCACCACGGCCGCTACGGCCGCCGCCATCGCCCATCTCCCCCCTCCCTGTATCCACCACCATGGCATGCTTCACCATGGTACATCCCAACGTCGCCGCTGCTGCTCCCCACCATCTCTCCAAGGCGATGGCGGTGATGGCAGAGGCCAAAAACCTGATCCCCTTTGCAGCCCGCCAACACTGGAGATGGAAGACCACGACGGAAGCGGTCATGTTGTAGGAGGTGTTGCGCGGGAGAATGCAATGGCGGGGAGCAGGCAAGTCGGGGTTTTCTGAGCTATGGTGGATGTCGAGGAGGAGGAGAAGTACGCACTTGGCAGCGTGGGCAGGGTGCTTGCCGGAATGCCACAAAGATGGGAGCCACCGTGCTCACCGGCGGTGTCAATTTGGCGGTCAACTCCAGTTGTGTCACCGCTTCCGCGCTCTGCCTCTTCAGGCATGGCAATCTCAAGGCAGTGGATCTTGCTTCCGAGTATAATTTAGCTCTTCGTGTGTTGTGTGCCTTTTTCGTTTTTGATTTGAGTTTTTATGAATTTTTGATAAATGATGCAGAATAGGGTGACCAAGGAGGTCCCCGTTGATTCCCAGATGGATCAGACGGGAATCTGTAGATATCTTCGTCAAAGGTGAGCTGCATGTGTAGCGACCCGACCTCAGATGGTCAAGTCTCTGTGCTTCAGTGTCATCCCTGGATCGGTAATGCTGACACACACAGTACTCGAAGGATTTATAACAGAGTAGCAATCACACACTATTACATCGAATGTCTCCAAAGAGAACTTATAACAATAATATGGCTTAAGGCCATCTAATGCGATAACAGCGGAAGGCTTGGAAGATAAGGTGAGTCCATCAACTCCAACGGCATAGCTGAGCTACACGGCAACGACCTAACGAACCTTACTCCTCGTCTGAAAAGTCTGCAACATAATACGTTGCAGCCCGAAAACGGGTCAGCACATGGAATATGCTGGCAATATAACACAGTAGAGCAGAAACAGAATAATGCTATCACTACATGCATATATGGCTGGTGGAAAGCTGTATGGTTGTAGTTTTGCGAAAAGCCAATTTTTCCCTACAACAACAGAATAGATTTTAATTTACTATCATGGTGGTTGAAACATCATTGAGAAGGTATCCCCAACTCAATCCCAATTAAAGTGATTAACAACCCAACAGTATTAATTAAGCATGGTGAGATACATGTGATAACCCAAGTACTAGATACTCAAGAATTGTCCATAACCGGGGACACGGCTAACCATGATTAGATTGTACACTCTGCAGAGGTTTGCGCACTTTTCCCCACAAGACTCGATCGCCTCCGTTGGATTTCTCGCACGACATGGTGTTTGAGAAACGGATGACCGAGACACAGTCTTTCAGAAACGTTAACTCTCTACTCCGGGTAGACCATACCAAACCTACAAAACCCACTACCTGCTGATCTACCTCTTCAAGATCTTCACGTAACTTACTCAACTATGCTAGAGCCCATAATTGCTTGTGGCTAGACTAGGAAGTTTCTAGCATGAATCATCTCAGTTCCCTTTGAGCCTGGGTGGCGGTCCATAGGAAGATCACACGGGTACCCCAATATTTCCAAAAAAAACAGACAACACTGGGTTCCCAGGTGCCTCAATCCACCCAGTTGTTTGATTAAGTTGCCACCTTAAGTTGAACCATTAATTAACAATCTCACATCTGACATGAATTTCACTCAAACCCAAACCACATCTACGAGCATAGCATAGCAATATAAGCAATACGTAGAAGTAACTCCCAAGGGTTTGAATATAACAGGGCAATAGGTTCTACCTCAGCAACTACTTCGCAACCCACAAGTTAATGACATCCTAATCATGCAATGTTTGAGGATTGGAACTAATGCATAAAAACTGGGTAATAATAGGATATGATCAAAGTGTTACTTGCCTTGCTAACGATCCGCGAATCCTAGAGACTCGTAGTAACACGCTTCGCACTCCGGGAATTCTATCGCAAGCAAACAATAACATACATAAGTAACAAGCAACGATGCACAAGCAAAACTCAAATAAGAGAGGTTGACCAGAAAGTTCAAATTAAGAACTCCGGTTCGCAAAAAGAATCAAAACAAACGGAGCAACGAAACTCAAACGGCGAAAGAAAGAAGCTTCGTTTACTAATCTGAAACTAGGTCAAATTTTACATTAGCAAAACTTGTTTGAGTTGGTTAAACAGAAAGAGGGTTTCGAGATGAAACTCCAGGCGCTTGAATCGCCTAATTCCGTTAAACGAGCGAAAAGATAAACAGAAACTAAGATCGGATCAGAAATCACGATCAGAAAAATCGCGGAATAAATCCGATAAAACAAAACTCACGAACAGACTAACGAACGAGCGTTCGTTAGCTGTAACTAACGGGCGAAAACCGTTCGTTAAAACGAACGTACGGACAAACGTCCGCTAACTGGAAGAACCGAGAAAAACCGGCGAATCCAAAAAAACGGATCTAGGGTTTCAAAAAAACCGAATGGTTTTTATAAAAAAACCGACGGCGGGGCTTGGCGGCAACCTCCGGCGAGGCGAGGCAGCGGCTCGCGAGGGCGGCGGCGCTCGGCGGCGGCGGCGGCTAGCGCGGCCCGGGCGGCGGGGCTAGGCGGCGGTGGTGGTGGCGTTGGGGCGGGGTGGCGACGTATATAAAGGGGCGGGGGCGGAGACTTGGAGGAGGGGGCAAGGCGCGGCGGAGGCGGAGTCCAACTCGGACTTCGGTCCGAGTGGCGGCGGCGGTAGCAGCGCGCGCGCGCGCAGGAGGCGGCTACGGCGGTGGCCTGGCGCGGCTGGGCCTTAGGCCCAGTCGGTGCGGAACCTCTTTTTTTTAAAAGAAAACTTCGCTGGCCGAAATAAAATCCTAGAAAAAAAAACCTAAAATGCCAAAACAATTTTCACCGTCTAAATAAAATATTTAGAACAAGTTGAACATTTTCTTGGCCCTAAAATGCAATTTTGAAAAACATGCAATTTTTCTAATGCAAATAAAATCCGAACAAAATCAAATAAAAAATCAATTTAATTATTTTAATATTTTTCCTCCAATATTTCATTTATTTTGAAGAAGTCATATTATCTCCTCTCTTTAATTTTTAATGTGAAATATTTTTCGGAGAGAAATAATTAAAATCAAATCCTCTTTTCATTATTTGATAAAAGAATCAAATATGAAGACCGGGAAATCCCCAACTCTCTCCGAGGGTCCTTGAGCTGCTTAGGATTTCGAGGATTACGGAACGGAAAAGCAATAAAACATGATATGCATGGATGATCTATGTATAACATTCCAAATTGAAAATTTGGGATGTTACAAACCTACCCCCTTAAGATGAATCTCGCCCTCGAGATTCGGGTTGGCTAGAAAATAGGTATGGGTGGTCCTTGCGGAGATCATCCTCTCGTTCCCAGGTAGCTTCATCCTCGGTATGGTGGCTCCACTGAACTTTACAAAACTTGATAACCTTACTGCGGGTGACTCTGCTGGCAAACTCAAGAATCTTAACTGGCTTCTCCTCGTAAGTCAAATCACTGTCCAACTGAGTCGCCTCCAAGGGTATTGTATCTCTTAATGGTATTTCCGCCATCTCAGCATGACACTTCTTCAGCTGTGAAACGTGGAACACATCGTGGACTCCTGACAATCCCTCAGGTAACTCCAACTTGTAGGCGACTTCTCCCATCCGTTCCAAAATGCGATACGGTCCTACAAATCTCGGGGCTAACTTTCCTTTAACTCTAAAACGTTTCACTCCTCGCAAGGGCGGTACTCGCAGATATGCTCTATCTCCAATTTCGTAGGTTATCTCCTTGCGTTTTGAGTCTGCATAACTCTTCTGCCTGGACTGAGCAATCTTCAGTCGGTCTCGGATCAGTTTTACCTTCTCCTCAAATTCTTTAATCAAGTCTGGTCCAAACAACTGTCAGTCTCCTACCTCATCCCACATCAACGGTGTTCTGCACCTGCGTCCATACAGGGCTTCAAATGGTGCCATCTTCAAACTGGCTTGGTAGCTATTGTTGTATGAGAACTCTGCATACGGCAAATTGTCATCCCAACTAGATCCATAATCTAGCGCAGAGGCTCTCAACATGTCCTCCAAAATTTGATTGACTCTCTCAGTCTGTCCATCTGTCTGCGGGTGAAACGCTATACTGAACTCCAATCTCGTTCCCAAAGTCTGGTGTAACTGATGCCAAAACTTTGAAGTAAACTGTGTTCATCGATCCGATACGATGGTCCTCAGAACTCCATGCAGACATACGATCCTGGACATATAGATCTTGGCCGACTTTGCACTTGTATAGGTGGTTTTCACTGGGATGAAGTGAGCTACTTTGGTCAAACGATCAGCTACTACCCATATGGAATCATATCCTGCTTTAGTCCTGGGTAATCCGGTGATAGTCCATGCCAAGTTTATCCCACTTCCATTCGGGTATCGGCATAGGCTGTAACAGTCCTGCTGGCTTCTGATGTTCTGCCTTAACTCTCTGACACACATCACATACGGCTACATACTCGGCAATATCCTTCTTCATACCAGTCCACCTGAAACGTTCCTTCAAATCCAAATACATCTTGGTGTTTCCGGGGTGTATCGAGTATGGTGAGTCATGGGCCTCTTGAAGTATTAACTTCTTGATCTCCTGGTTGTTGGGCACATAAACTCGGTCCTCAAACCATAGGGTATCATGCTCGTCCTCACGAAAACCTTTGGCCTTTCCTTTGGCCATCTTCTCCTTTATCTCGGCAATCTCTTTATCATCTTTCTGAGCTTCCCGAATCTTGTCCAGCAATGTCGACTGAACCTCCATTGTGGCAATGAACCTTCTAGGTACAATCTCTAACCGAAGTTCCATGATGTCCTTTGCTAATTCCTTCGGCAGTCCTTTACTTTCACGGGTATTAGCATAACTCTTCCAACTCAATGCGTCTGCTACGACATTGGCCTTACCTGGATGATAGTGTAGCTTCATGTCATAATCCTTTATAAGCTCCAACCATCTCCTATGCCTAAGGTTCAGCTCCTTCTGGGTGAAGATGTACTTCAAACTCTTGTGATCCGTGTACACATCACAACGGTTTCCAATAAGGTAATGTCTCCAAGTCTTCAACGCATGCACTACGGCTCCTAGCTCCAAATCATGTGTGGCATAATTCAACTCATGAGGTTTTAGTTGTCGTGAGGCATACGAAACAACTCTTCCGTCCTACATAAGCACACATCCAAGTCCTAAGCGAGAGGTGTCGCAATACACTTGGAACTCCTTATGTATATCTGGCGGTACTAGCACTGGGGCTGTAGTCAAACGTTTCTTCAACTCCTGGAAACTTGCTTCACAATCTTCTGTCCATTTAAACTTGGTATCCTTCTTCAACAGTTCAGTCATTGGTTTTGCAATCTTGGAAAAATTCTCAATGAATCTCCGGTAGTATCATGCGAGTCCAAGAAAACCGCGGATCTCGCTAACTGAGGTGGGTGCCAACCATTTAGTGACTGACTGAACCTTGATGTGGTCTACTGCTATACCTTCTCCTGATATAACATGTCCAAGGAATCCGACTTCCTTCAGCCAAAACTCGCATTTGCTAAACTTAGCATACAACTGGTGTTCCTTGAGCTTCTCGAGAACTAAACGCAAATGCTCTTTGTGCTCCTCCTCGTTCTTCGAGTATACCATGATATCATCAATAAACACCACAACAAACTTGTCCAAATACTCCATGAACACCTTGTTCATCATGCTCATGAAATAGGCAGGGGCATTAGTCAGTCCAAATGACATGACCGTGTACTCGTATAATCCATATCGCGTTGTGAACGCCGTCTTTGGTATGTCCTTCTCTCGTATCTTCAATTGATGATACCCCGATCTCAAATCGATCTTCGAAAACACTTTAGCTCCTTGCAACTGATCAAACAGATCGTTGATCATCGGCAGTGGGTACTTGTTCTTAATCGTCACTTCATTTAATGCTCGATAATCAACAACCATCCTAAAGGATTTATCCTTCTTATCAACCAAAAGTACTGGGGCTCCCCAAGGTGATGAACTTCTTCGGATATATCCTTTCTCCAATAACTCCTTGATCTGTTTCTTAATTTCTTCCAGATCATTTGTGGGCATCCGATAGGGTCTCTTGGATATTGGTCCTGTTCCTGGTAACAGCTCTATCAAAAACTCAATATCTCTGTCCGGTGGCATGCCTGGTAACTCCTCTGGGAAAACATACGGGTAATCCTTCACTACAGGCATTTCCTCCTGAACAACTCCTGTAAGGGCATTCACTTGACTCCTCCTAGGCACATGCCTAGATACATACTTAATCCTTTTTCCTTCCGGTGTGGTGAGATAAATCGACTTACTAGCACAGTCAGTGCTTCCTCCAAACTTTGACATCCAGTCCATACCCAATATTACATCCAATCCTTGTGACTCCAAGATAATTAGGTCGGACGGAAAAACATGTGTACCAATGGTTAAGGGTATCTGGTCACACCATCGGCTAGCCATATACTCTGCTCCGGGTGAACTCACTAAAAGAGGGGTCCTAAGGGTTTGGGTTGGTAGTTTAAACTTATCCACGAATCCCCTTGATATGTATGAATGCGATGCACCAGTATCGAAAAGAACAAGAGCGGTAAATGACTTAACCAAAAACTTACCTATTACCGCGTCCGGCTGCTCTTCAACCTCCTCCACGTTAACGTGGTTCACTTGTCCTTTGTTGAATGGATTGGGATTCTTCCTATTGCTTCCATTTCCATTTCCATTCCTTCCTTCGGGGTAATCATTGGCATAGTGCCCTGTCTTCCCGCACTTAAAACAGGTAACCTGACTTAAGTCTCTTTTGGCGGGAGTGGACGGGTTGGAGCGGTTCTGATTGTTGTTAGCTCCGTTCCCATTCCCATTCTTAGCACCACTGTGGTTATGTGATCCTCCTCCAGTGTGGTTGTGACCTCCATGGTTGTGAACAAGTCCTCCTGTGTTCGGGGTTAGGCGAGGCTTCTACTGAGCTCCTGAGTTATACTTATCTTGTCCATACTTTCTCTTGCGGCTCTCAATCTGCTGTTGTTTCCCTTCAATCATAAGAGCCTTATCTACCAACTCCTGGTAGTTGTTGAAGGTTGCTACCATCAACTGCATGCTCATCTCATCATTCAGCCCTTCCATAAACTTCTCCTACTTCGCGGCATCTGTGGCCACATCATCAGGGGCATAGCGAGATAACTTGCTAAACTCATCCACGTACTGAGCCATAGTACGGTTCCCCTGGCGTAGGTTGCGGAACTCTCGCTTCTTCATCTACATAGCTCTAGTGGAGACATGGGCTATGCGGAAAGCTTGCTGAAACTGGTCCCAAGTGACATTGGCTATAGGAAAAGTGGTCGTGTAATTCTCCCACCATGAGGCTGCTGGTCCATCCAATTGATGTGCGGCAAAGCGCACCTTCTCAGCATCTGTGCAACCTGCGGTGTTCAACTCCCTTCCAATTCGGCGTAGCCAATCATCAGCAACTATAGGCTCGGTGCTACTAGAAAACACCGGCGGCTGTAACCTTAGAAAACGGGGTAGGTTGTCCACTGGCGGTGGGTTGTTGTTGTTGTTGTTGCCCTGGTTCTGAACTAGCAATTGCATCAAGGAATTCTGCTACTGGATCAACTGGGAGAGCTCCGGCGGGAAGGCAAAACCGGGGTCACATCTCGGAAGCATCTGAGGGGTTTAGATGGGAGAGATTTAGAATAGAAGAGGTCTAATGAGAAAACACTACCCATATGCACATGAGACAAACACAATCATTTCACTCAATCAATCAAGCAAGGGCATACAAACGGTCTAGAACTATCGCAAAAGTGCTCACTACTACTATATACATGGGGGAAATACTACTAATATATGGTAGTCATCTAGAAATTTTGATCGGTGGAAGACTCCATGATGTCTGTTCCAGCTTCGTCTTCAAAATCATCATCACTAGGGTTGGAGTCGGTGTCGTCGATGATGATGTAGTACTCGGGGTGTATTTCCTTGGGTTCTTCTTCTTCTATTGGTGCTGGTCCTCCCATGAATACTCCGATCTTCTTGACTAAATCGTCATTCTTCTCCAGTATTGTCTTGATTTCCTCCTCATATCCATCACGGGTAAACTTGAGTTCTTCCTCCAGCTCGATGATCCTAGTCTTCGCCTTCTTCAAGTCCATCATGTCCGCACACATCTTGTTCTCCTGACGTCGAATGTGCTGGTTTAACTCCTGGATGAAAGCTGCAATGGATCTATCCTTCCTGGTGTTGATTACTTACCATTGCTCGTCTCGGCGCCCACATATTTGGTAAATAGTGTCCTTAAGCTCCCTATTGTAAACTTCTCCAATGCGTCCCATGGTGATGTGAGCTTCCATACTCTTTCCTAAACTCCAGGTTGGTGCGTCGAAGGAAAATTCTATGGGTTTAGAAGTTGGTGAGAACGTCCTTCCTAGAACTTGTACTTGAATCATCCAACGCTCCTCTTTAGGTAAAGTGGCGTTGTACGTCCCGGTGAAGCTTGGTATTCTAATGTTCAAGTACCTAGTGACTTCCTTCAAGTGGCGTCCAAAAGGTGTGTCTTCATCCGGTTGTGCAAACTTGTTTTTCATCTCCGTCATCCTAAAGAGTAGAAAGTGGAGAGGAGTCAGAAATGAGAAGAGAAGTGTGACCTAGGGTTTATCTTAGGGGTCGTGTCCTACACTCAGTGTGTGCTCTGATACCATCTTGTAGCGACCCGACCTCACATGGTCAAGTCTCTGTGCTTCAGCGTCATCCCTGGATCGGTAATGCTGACACACACAGTACTCGAAGGATTTATAACAGAGTAGCAATCACACACTATTACATCGAATGTCTCCAAAGAGAACTTATTACACTAATATGGCTTAAGGCCATCTAATGCGATAACAGTGGAAGGCTTGGAAGATAAGGTGAGTCCATCAACTCCAACGGCATAGCTGAGCTGCACGACAACGACCTAACAAACCTTACTCCTCGTCTGAAAAGTCTGCAACATAATACGTTGCAGCTCGAAAACGGGTCAGCACATGGAATATGCTGGCAATATAACACAGTAGAGCAGAAACAGGATAATGCTATCACTACATGCATATATGGCTGGTGGACAGCTGTATGGTTGTAGTTTTGCGAAAAGCCAATTTTTCCCTACAACAACAGAATAGATTTTAATTTACTATCATGGTGGTTGAAACATCATTGAGAAGGTATCCCCAACTCAATCCCAATTAAAGTGATTAACAACCCAACAGTATTAATTAAGCATGGTGAGATACATGTGATAACCCAAGTACTAGATACTCAAGAATTGTCCATAACCGGGGACACGGCTAACCATGATTAGATTGTACACTCTGCAGAGGTTTGCACATTTTTCCCCACAAGACTCGATCACCTCCGTTGGATTTCTCGCACGACATGGTGTTTGAGAAACAGATGACCGAGACACAGTCTTTCAGAAACGTTAACTCTCTACTCCGGGTAGACCATACCAAACCTACAAAACCCACTACCTGCTGATCTACCTCTTCAAGAGCTTCACGTAACTTACTCAACTATGCAAGAGCCCATAATAGCTTGTGGCTGCACACGGAAGTTTCTAGCATGAATCATCTCAGTTCCCTTTGAGCCTGGGTGGCGGTCCATAGGAAGATCACACGGGTACCCCCGGGATTTCCAAAAAAACAGACAACACTGGGTTCCCCAGGTGCCTCAATCCACCTAGTTGTTTGATTAAGTTGCCACCTTAAGTTGAACCATTAATTAACAATCTCACATCTGACATGAATTTCACTCAAACCCAAACCACATCTACGAGCATAGCATAGCAATATAAGCAATACGTAGAAGTAACTCCCAAGGGTTTGAATATAACAGGGCAATAGGTTCTACCTCAGCAACTACTTCCCAACCCACAAGTTAATGACATCCTAATCATGCAATGTTTGAGGATTGGAACTAATGCATAAAAACTGGGTAATAATGGGATATGATCAAAGTGTTACTTGCCTTGCTGACGATCCGCGAATCCTAGAGACTCGTAGTAACACGCTTCGCACTCCGGGAATTCTATCGCAAGAAAACAATAACATACAAAAGTAACAAGCAACGATGCACAATCAAAACTCAAATAAGAGAGGTTGACCAGAAAGTTCAAATTAAGAACTCCGGTTCGCAAAAAGAATCAAAACAAACGGAGCAACGAAACTCAAACGGCAAAAGAAAGAAGCTTCGTTTACTAATCTGAAACTAGGTCAAATTTTACAGTAGCAAAACTTGTTTGAGTTGGTTAAACGGAAAGAGGGTTTCGAGATGAAACTCCAGGCGCTTGAATCGCCTGATTCTGTTAAACGAGCGAAAAGATAAACAGTAACTAAGATCGGATCAGAAATCACGATCAGAAAAATCGCGGAATAAATCCGATAAAAGAAAACTCACGAACAGACTAATGAACGAGCGTTCGTTAGCTGTAACTAACGGGCGAAAACCGTTCGTTAAAACGAACGTACGGACGAACGTCCGCTAACTAGAAGAACCGAAAAAACCGGGGAATCCAAAAAAACGGATCTAGGGTTTCTAAAAAAACGAACGGTTTTTATAAAAAAACCGGCGGCGGGGCTTGGCGGCTACCTCCAGTGAGAGAGCTCCGGCGAGGCGGGGCAGCGGCTCGCGAAGGCGGCGGTGCTCGGCGGCGGCGGCGCGGGGCTACGGCGGCGGCGGCGGCTAGCGCGGCGCGGGTGGCGGGGCTAGGCGGCGGCGGTGGTGGTGTTGGGGCAGGGTGGCGACGTATATAAAGGGGCGGGGGCGGCGACTTGGAGGAGGGGGCAAGGCGCGGCGGAGGCGGAGTCCAACTCGGAGTCCGGTCCGAGTGGCGGCGGCGGCAGCGCGCGCGCGCGCAGGAGGCACCGGCGGCGGCCTGGCGCGGCTGGGCCTTAGGCCCAGTCCGCGCGGAACCTCTTTTTTTTTAAACTTCGCCGACCGAAATAAAATCCTAGAAAAAAATAAATAAAAACCTAAAAATGCCAAAACAATTTTTCACCGTCTAAATAAAATATTTAGAACAAGATGAACATTTTCTTGGCCCTAAAATGCAATTTTGAAAAACATGCAATTTTTCTAATGCAAATAAAATCCGAATAAAATCAAATAAAAAATCAATTTAATGATTTTAATATTTTTCCTCCAATATTTCATTTATTTTGAAGAAGTCATATTATCTCCTCTCTTTAATTTTTAATGTGAAATATTTTTCGGAGAGAAATAATTAAAATCAAATCCTCTTTTCATTATTTGATAAAAGAATCAAATATGAAGACCAGGAATTCCCCAACTCTCTCCGAGGGTCCTTGAGCTGCTTAGGATTTCGAGGATTACGGAACGGAAAAGCAATAAAACATGATGTGCATGGATGATCTATGTATAACATTCCAAATTGAAAATTTGGGATGTTACAGCATGACATGCTTTACGGGTGTAGGTTTGATGGCATCTTGGCCCCTCACTACTGACAGTACTTCTTTGTTTCCAATGTTGTAGTGGATCCTTATAGTATATTAATGATATGCATATTTTTCTGTTTGCTTTGTGATCTTCACATTTGAAACTGTATTAATATGTTGGAGCCCTGCTTTTTGCGTTGCAAGCAGAGGGGATTATGGTGTTCCTGCACATTGTGACGATTCTTTGCTTCAAATGGCTGGTGCGATCCATCTTTCGTGTACCACGTTGTTACCTAAATTGCTGAATATATCTGGTGCATTTATCTCTCTCTCTTGTTTAACATTTTTATTTTGTCTTCCACTGTATTAAATTGCCTGAGACAGTCATGATTAAAACAAGCAGTATAGGAATTGACGTAGCTGCATAACTGGGATTTGTGATTTTCTTTTCCAACTTCCAAATTCCAAATGTACTTGCACTCTGAAATTCCCGAGCAGAGTTGATGTGTGTCCATCTTTTCTCTCCGATTAACTTCACAGGTACATGTGGACATGCCCTACTGAGCTGATTGATGATTCTAATTCACATGAATGATCGAAGTAGAAAGGGAACAACAAGTCAAAAGAATGTGGTTTTCTCTCATGTTTGTTCATGCATGGCATGCTTCTCGTGATCTCTAATGGTGGTGTTGTTATTTCTAACTTCATAATATTTCGTCTGCAAGGACCATGATATATTTCACATTCATATAGGCAGTCGACTTACATCCGATGAATGATATCGACTATTTGTTATATAGTTAATGGATAATTTATTTGTTTAGTTGGGATTACACAACCAAGATTTCACTTTAGATTATAGGCTAGCACACAATTGTCCTATTATGACTAACCCATGTTTTGAATGGAGACATCTTCTTACTGTTCCCATATCCTTCAGAGTTTTTTCCTTGTGGGAGATACAAATATGTTTCGGGAAAGGGGACAACACACATCTTTTCAATTTTGGGCAAGTACTATTCTGCTAAAATTATTAGACGTGTTAGCCTGCATGTGTTTTTGAATGAATTTGTAGAAGTTTTTGCGCTCAACAATATTTTCCCCGTTGTAGTATTTTAGCTGCCTTTATTGGCATGCACATTCTTAACCAATTAGTATGCACATTCCTATTTTGCTGTCATAGTTACTATAGGTGCAATTGGCACAAAAGAGATGTAATAAGGCTGAAGAATTCAATTATAATTGCTATGAACTTGTTCAATACCTAGCATTGTTCGAATATTTTGTTATACACTCTTTTTGAGAATAAAATATTTTCTCCTTTTGCGTAATGTAATATTTGAATAGTTCGTTTCGAAGGGAGCTAGAAGGGTGCATAGTATATGCTAGAGTGAGATAAAGCATGAGAAATGATACATCTCCAACGTATCTATAATTTTTTATTGTTCCATGCTATTATATTATCCATCTAGGATGTTTTATATGCATTTATATGCTATTTTATATGATTTTTGGGACTAACCTATTAACCTAGAGCCACTGCTGGTTTCTGTTTTTTCCTTGTTTTTGAGTATCGCAGAAAAGGAATATCAAATGGAGTCCAATTGACCTGAAAATTTACGGAGATCATTTTTGGACCAGAAGAAGCCCACGGCGCATTAGAGATGGACCAGAAGAGACCCGAGGCCACTGATAACCCACAAGTATAGGGGATCGCAACAGTTTTCGAGGGTAGAGTATTCAACCCAAATTTATTGATTCGTCACAAGGGGACCCAAAGAATATTCTCAAGTATTAGCAGCTGAGTTGTCAATTCAACCACACCTAGAAACTTAGTATTTGCAGCAAAGTGTTTAGTAGCAAAGTAATATGATAGTAGTGGTAGCGGTAGCAAAAGTAATGTTTTTGGTATTTTGTAGTGATGATAGCAATACCAACGGAAAAGTAAATAGGCGAAGAACAGTATATGGAAAGCTCGTAGGCAATGGATCAGTGATGGAGAATTATGTCGGATGCGGTTCATCATGTAACAGTCATAACCTAGGGTGACACAGAACTAGCTCCAATTCATCAATGTAATGTAGGCATGTATTCCAAATATAGTCATACGTGCTTATGGAAAAGAACTTGCATGACATCTTTTGTCCAACCCTCCCGTGGCAGCAGGGTCCTAGCAGAAACTATGGGATATCAAGGCCTCCTTTTAATAGAGTACCGGACCAAAGCATTAACACATAGTGAATACATGAACTCCTCAAACTACGGTCATCACCGGTAAGTATCCCGATTATTGTCACTTCGGGCTTAACGGATCATAACACATAATAGGTGACTATAGACTTGCAAGATAGGATCAAGAACTCTCATATATTGATGAAAACATAATAGGTTCAGATCTGAAATCATGGCACTCGGGCCCTAGTGACAAGCATTAAGCATAACAAAGTCATAGCAACATCAATCTCAGAACATAGTGGATACTAGGGATCAAACCCTAACAAAACTAACTCGATTACATGATAGATCTCATCCAACCCATCACCGTCCAGCAAGCCTACGATGGAATTACTCACGCACGGTGGTGAGCATCATGAAATTGGTGATGGAGGATGGTTGATGATGATGATGATGATGGCGACGGATTCCCCTCTCTAGAGCCCTAAACGGACTACAGATCAGCCCTCCCGAGAGGTTTTAGGGCTTGGCGGCGGCTCCGTATCGTAAAACGCGATGATTCCTTCTCTCTGGTTTTTTTATCCCCAAAACCAAATATATAGAGTTGGAGTTGAGGTCGTAGGAGCTCCAGGGGGCCCACGAGGTAGGGGGCGCGCCCCCACCCTCGTGGACAGGTGGTGGGCCCCCTGGTCTTCATCTTTTGCAAGGATTTTTTATTATTTCCGAAAAGATGTTCCATGAAGTTTCAGGTCATTCCGAGAACTTTTGTTTCTGCACATAAATAACACCATGGTAATTCTGCTGAAAACAGCGTCAGTCCGGGTTAGTTCCATTCAAATCATGCAAGTTAGAGTCCAAAACAAGGGCAAAAGTGTTTGGAAAAGTAGATACGACGAAGACGTATCAACTCCCCCAAGCTTAAACCTTTGCTTGTCCTCAAGCAATTGAGTTGATAAACTGAAAGTGATAAAGAAAAACTTTTACAAACTCTATTTGCTCTTGTTGTTGTAAATATGTAAAGCCAGCATTCAAGTTTTCAGCAAAGATTATGAACTAACCATATTCACAATAACACATAGGTCTCAAGTTTACTCATATCAATGGCATAATCAACTTGCGAGCAATACTAATAAATCTCGGATGACAACACTTTCTCAAAACAATCATAATACGATATAACAAGAAGGTATCTCGCTAGCCCTTTCTGAGACCGCAAAACATAAATGCAGAGCATCTTTAAAGATCAAGGACTGACTAGACATTGTAATTCATGGTAAAAGAGATCCAGTCAAGTCATACTCAATGTAAACTAATAGTAATGAATGCAAATGACAGCGGTGCTCTCCAACTGGTGCTTTTTAATAAGAGGATGATGACTCAACATGAAAGTAAATAGATAGGCCCTTCGTAGAGGGAAGCAGGGATTTCTAGAGGTGCCAGAGCTCGGTTTTGAAATAGAGGTGAATAATATTTTGAGCGGTATACTTTCATTGTCAACATAACAACCAAGAGATGGCAATATCTTCCATGCTACACACATTATAGGCGGTTCTCAAATAGAATGGTAAAGTTTATACTCCCCCTCCACCAACAAGCATCAATCCATGGCTTGCTCGAAACAACGAGTGCCTCCAACTAACAAGAGTCCCAGGGGAGTTTTGTTTGCAATTATTTTGATTTGATTTGCATAAAGCATGGGACTGGGCATCCCGATGACCAGCCATTTTTCTCGTGAGTGAGGAGCGGAGTCCACTCCTCTTGAGAATAACCCACCTAACATGGAAGATACGGACAACCCTAGTTGATACATGAGCTATTCGAGCATACAAAACAGGATATTTATTTGAAGGTTTAGAGTTTGGCACATACAAATTTACTTGGAACGGCAGGTAGATACCGTATATAGGTAGGTATGGTGGACTCATATGGAATAAATTTGGGGTTTACGGAGTTGGATGCACAAGCAGTATTCCTGCTTAGTACAGGTGAAGGCTAGCAAAAGACTGGGAAGCGACCAGCTAGAGAGCGACAACAGTCATGAACATGCATTAAAATTAATCAACACCGAATGCAAGCATGAGTAGGATATAATCCACCATGAACATAAATATCGTGAAGGCTATGTTGATTTTGTTTCAACTACATGCGTGAACATGCGCCAAGTCAAGTCACTTAAATCATTCAGAGGAGGATACCACCCTATCATACCACATCACAACCATTTTAATAGCATGTCGGCACGCAAGGTAAACCATTATAAGCTCCTAGCTAATCAAGCATGGCACAAGAAACTATGATCTCTAGTTGTCATAGCAAACATGTTTACTCATAATAGGCTGAATCAGGAACGATGAACTAATCATATTTACAAAAACAAGAGAGGTCGAGTTCATACCAGCTTTTCTCATCTCAGTCAGTCCATCATATATCGTCATAATTGCTTTTCACTTGCACGACCGAACGATGTGGATAATAATAATAGTGCACGTGCATTGGACTAAGCTGGAAACTGCAAGCATTCAATAAACAGGAGAAGACAAGGCAATATGGGCTCTTTTGTCAGATCAACAATAATGCATATAAGAGCTACTTCAACAATTTAATTATGGTCTTCTCCTATCGACCCCAAAGAAAAGAAAAGAAATAAAACTATTTACACGGGAAAGCTCCCAACAAGCAAAAGAAGAACAGGAAATATTTTTGGGTTTTCTTTTTAATTACTACTACAAGCATGGAAAGTAAACTAATTAAAAGCTACAACTAATTTTTTTTTTGGTTTTTCTTAAGGTTTATTAAACACACAAGAAGAAAGCATAAAAAGGGAAATAAACTAGCATGGATGATAAAATGAAAAAGTATGAGCACCGAGACCTAGCAATGAGTGTGTGAACATGAATATAATGTCGGTGAGAAATACATACTCCCCCAAGCTTAGGCTTTTGGCCTAAGTTGGTGTATGGCCATGGTTGGCCTGGCTGATATCCATAGTAATAGTTGGGGTCGTACTGGGATGCAGCGGCTATCGCCTCCTGAGCTTCAGCGTGGCGACGAGCGGCCTCCGCCCTCCTCTCGTACTCATCTGCCTCCTCTCTAGTAATAAAATATCTTCCTTTTGCCTGATAATCAAAGAAGGCAGGAGCAGGGAGAGTAATACGGACAACACGACGTTTGTCAAAGATTAAACGATACTGGAGAGGTGATTCATTCCTCTCGACAAACTAGTGGTGAACCATAGCATTAAAGTCTAGGTAAGCAGGAGGTAATTCAATATCATCATTACGTATAGTTACACCAAGAAAATTAGCTAAGCAGGTTGCATAAATTCCACCAAAGAAATCTCCATTACATCTATTCACATGCAACCTACGTGCAACAATGGCTCCCAAATTATAAGATTTATCTCCCAGCACAGCACTCCTAAGAATATTGAGGTCAGGGACACACATGTGACATGCTTCATCTTTACCGTTAATGCATCTACCTATGAAGAGAGCAAAATAATGTATAGCAGGAAAATGAATGCTCCCTATGGTAGCTTGTGTTATATCTCTAGATTCCCCCACAGTTATACTAGCAAGAAAATCTCTAAATTCAGATTTGCGGGGTTCCCTGACACTACCCCACTGTGGAAGTTTGCAAGCAGTGGTAAAATCCTCTAAGTCCATAGTGTAAGAATTTTCATAAAGATCAAACAGGACAGTTGGAGAATTACGTGAAGATGAAAATTCAAACCTCCTCACAAAAGAACTAGTGAGATAGTGATACTGGCTGCACTTCTCTTCCTCGAAGCTCACAAGATCAGCGTTATGCAAATATGTGTTAAATTCTTCCTTAATTCGCGCTCGATTCATAAAGTTTTCCGAAGGCCATTCACAATGACGCACTAGAGCGTTTCTTGGTGGCTCATCATCAGCATCACGCATTGCAAGCCTGGGCTCTTGTTTCCTTGAAGAGCCACCTTGTACATTTTCCTAAGCATATTTCTTCCTCTGAAATATTTCTGAAATTTTTAGTAACTTCAAAACAAAAGTGAACCAAACTCAATAATATTGATAGCAACTACTCCTACAAGTGCCTAGAGCCTATATCATGCATCAAAACTACTTTTGACCATATAAATTTGACATGCAAGCTCAATAATAGGGTCACCTAAGCAGCAAAAATTTGCAATGAATAAAGCACTAGAACAAAAACTAATTGGACCAATGGAGGAGTCACATACCAAGGAACAATCTCCCCAAGCAGTTTTGTGAGAGGTGCTTTGAGCAAGGAGATCGAAAATGGCAGCAAAATGATCTTGGACTCGGATTTGAGCTAGATATTCGTGTTTGTGGGAGGAAGAAGGAGTGTGTGGGTGAAAGGATCAGTGGAGGAGGGCCACCGTGGGCCCACAAGGCAAGGGGAGCGCCCAGGGGGGTAGGGCGCGCCCCTGACCCTCAACGGGGATATGTACATCACCAATAATAAGAATATCATATTTCTTCTTGACAGTAGGAAGAGGAAATTCAAAACCTCCAAATATAATCGATGGAATTTTTCCAATAGAGTTGATACTATGAACTTGAGGTTGTTTCCTCGGAAAGTGTACCGTATGCTCATTACCATTAACATGAAAAGTGACATTGCCTTTAGTGTAATCAATAACAGCCCCTGCAGTATTCAAAAAGGGTCTTCCAAGAATAATAGACATACTATCGTCCTCGGGAATATCAAGAATAACAAAGTCCGTTAAAATAGTAATGTTTGCAACTACAACAGGCACATCCTCACAAATACCGACAAGTATAGCAGTTGATTTATCAGCTATTTGCAAAGATATTTCAGTAGGTGTCAACTTATTCAAATCAAGTCTACGAAATAAAGAGAGAGGCATAACACTAACACCGACTCCAAGATCACATAAAGCAGTTTTAACATAGTTTCTTTTAATGGAGCATGGTATAGTGGGTACTCCTGAATCTCAAAGTTTCTTTGGTATTCCACCCTTAAAAGTATAATTAGCAAGCATGGTGGAAATTTCATCTTCCGGTATCTTTCTTTTATTTGTAACAATATCTTTCATATACTTAGCATAAGGATTCATTTTGAGCATATCAGTTAATTGGATACGCAAAAAGATAGGTCTAATCATTTCAGCAAAGCGCTCAAAATCCTCATCATCCTTTTTCTTGGATGGTTTGGGAGGAAAAGGCATGGGTTTCTGAACCGGAAAAGGCATGGGTTTCTGAACCCAAGGCTCTCTTTCCTTACCATGTTTCCTAGCAACAAAGTCTTTTATCATACATTGATTCTTTGATTGTGGGTTATCAAGATCAACAGCAGGTTCAATTTCTATATCATTATCATTACTAGGTTGAGCATCATCATGAACATTATCATTAACATTATCACTAGTTTCAGGTTCATTACCAGATTGTGTTTCAGCATCAGAAATAGAAATATCATTTGGATTCTCAGGTGTTTCAATAGGTTCACTAGAAGCATGCAAAGTCCTATCATTTTTCTTTTTCTTCCTTTTAGAAGGACTAGGTGCATCTATTTATTTCTCTGAGAATCTTGCTCAATTCTCTTAGGGTGGCCTTCAGGATACAAAGGTTCCTGAGTCATTCTACCAGTTCTAGTAGCCACTCTAACAGCATTCATTATCTTTACTATTCAATTCATTGAGCAAATCATTTTGAGCTTTAAGTACTTGTTCTACTTGAGTGGTAACCATAGAAGCATGTTTACTAATAAGTTTAAGTTCACCTTTGACATTAGCCATATAATCACCCAAGTGTTCAAGCATATTTGAATTGTATTTCAATTGTCTACCAAAATAAGCATTAAAATCTTCTTGCTTAGCCATAAATTTATCAAACTCATCTAAGCATGGGCTAGCAAACTTAGTAAATGGGATTTCAGCTTTATCATATCTATAGAGAGAATTTACCTTTACTACCTGTGTCGGGTTATCAAGACCATGAGTTTCTTCAATAGGTAATGGATTAAGATCATATGTTTCTTCAACAGGCGGTAAATTAAGACCGTGTATTTCTTCAATAGGAGGTAAATTCTTAACATCTTCAGCTTTAATACCTTTTTCTTTCATAGATTTCTTTGCCTCTTGCATATCTTCAGGACTGAGAAATAGAATACCTCTTCTTCGGAGTTGGTTTAGGAATAGGCTCAGGAATTGGCTAGGTGTCCAATTATTTTCATTTGTCAACATATTATTCAATAGAATTTCAGCTTCATTCGGTGTTCTTTCCCTGAAAACAGAACCAGCACAACTATCCAGGTAATCTCTGGAAGCATCGGTTAGTCCATTATAAAAGATATCAAGTATTTCCATTTTTCTTAAGAGGATGATCAGGCAAAGCATTAAGTAATTGGAGAAGCCTCCCCCAAGCTTGTGGGAGACTCTCTTCTTCAATTTGCACAAAATTATATTATCCCTTAAGGCAGCTTGTTTCTTATGAGCAGGGAAATATTTAGCAGAGAAGTAATAAATCATATCCTGGGGACTACGCACACAACCAGATCAAGAGAATTAAACCTTCTTAGCATCACCCTTTAATGAGAACGGAAATTTTAAGGATATAAATGTAGAGTTCTCTCATCATTAGTGAACAGGGTGGCTATATCATTTAATTTAGTAAGATGTGCCACAACGTTTCAGATTCATAGCCATGAAAAGGATCAGATTCAACCAAAGTAATTATATCAGTCAACAGAGAATTCATAATCCTTATCAGTAACAAAGATAGGTGAAGTAGCAAAAGCAGGGTCAGGTTTCATCCTAGCATTAAGAGATTGCTGCTTCCATTTTGCTAATAACCTCTTGAGTTCGTATCTATCTTTGCAAGCTAAAATAGCTAAAGAAGCTTCTTTTCAAAAACATAACCCTCAGGAATAACAGGTGAGTCTTCATCATCACTTTCATCAATATTATCAGATTCAATATTTTCATTCTCTCTAACCCTAGCAAGTTGTTCATCAAGAAATTCACCAAGTGGCACAGTAGTATAAATTCACCAAGTGGCACAGTAGTATCAAGCATAGAAGTAGTTTCATCATAAGTATCATGCATAGCAGAAGTGGCATCATCAATAACATGCGACATATCAGAACGAATAGCAGAAGCAGGTTTAGGTGTCGCAAGCTTACTCAAAACAGAAGGTGAATCAAGTGCAGAGCTAGATGGCAGTTCCTTACCTCCCCTCGTAGTTGAGGGATAAATCTTGGTTCTTGGATCTTTCAAGTTCTTCAAAATGATAAGTAGATATAAATCCCAAGTGAATCAAAGAATAGAGCTATGCTCCTCGGCAACGGCTCCAGAAAATAGTCTTGATAACCCACAAGTATAAGGGATCGCAACAGTTTTCGAGGGTAGAGTATTCAACCCAAATTTATTGATTCGACACAAGGGGAGCCAAAGAATATTCTCAAGTATTAGCAGCTGAGTTGTCAATTCAACCACACCTGGAAACTTAGTATCTGCAGCAAAGTATTTAGTAGCAAAGTAATATGATAATAGTGGTAACGGTAGCAAAAGGTAACAGTAGTAAAAGTAATGTTTTTGGTATTTTGTAGTGATGATAGCAATAGCAACGAAAAAGTAAATAAGCGAAGAACAATATATGGAAAGCTCGTAGGCAATGGATCGGTGATGGAGAATTATGCTAGATGTGGTTCATCATGTAACAATCATAACCTAGGGTGACATAGAACTAGCTCCAGTTCATCAATGTAATGTATGCATGTATTCCGAATATAGTCATACGTGCTTATGGAAAAGAACTTGCATGACATCTTTTGTCCTACCCTCCCATGGCAGCGGGGTCCTAATGAAAACTAAGGGATATTAAGGCCTCCTTTTAATAGAGTACCAGACCAAAGCATTAACACATAGTGAATACATGAACTCCTCAAACTACGGTCATCACCGGTAAGTATCCTGATTATTTTCACTTCAGGGTTAACAGATCATAACAAATAATAGGTGACTATAGACTTGCAAGATAGGATCAAGAACTCTCATATATTGATGAAAACATAATAGGTTCAGATCTTAAATCATGGCACTCAGGCCCTAGTGACAAGCATTAAGCATAGCTAAGTCATAGCAACATCAATCTCAGTACATAGTGCATACTAGGGATCAAACCCTAACAAAACTAACTCGATTACATGATAGATCCCATCCAACCCATCAACATCCAGCAAGCCTACGATGGAATTACTCACGCATGGCGGTGAGCATCATGAAATTGGTGATGGAGGATGGTTGATGATGACGACGGCAACGGATTCCCCTCTCCGGAGCCCCGAACGGACTCCAGATCAGCCCTCCCGAGAGGTTTTAGGGCTTGACGGCGGCTCCGTATCGTAAAATGCGATGAATTCTTCTCTCTGATTTTTTCTCCCCGAAACCAAATATATAGAGTTGGAGTTGAGGTCGGAGGAGCTCTAGGGGGCCCACGAGGTAGGGGGGCGCGCCCCCCACCCTCGTGGACAGGTGGTGGGCCCCCTGGCCTTCATCTTTTGCAAGGATTTTTTATATTTTCTGAAAAGTTGTTCCATGAAGTTTCAGGTCATTCCGAGAACTTTTGTTTCTGCACATAAATAACACCATGGTAATTCTGCTGAAAACAACGCCAGTCCGGGTTAGTTCATTCAAATCATGCAAGTTAGAGTCCAAAACAAGGGCAAAAGTGTTTGGAAAAGTAGATACGACGGAGATGTATCACCGGGTGAGGGAGGCCGAGCTCGGGTGTCGCCGCGGGGATCCGGCCAACGCTCTGGCGATGGACAGTGATCACGGGAGGGCGTGGGAAGGCGACGAGGGAGGCAACGGACGAGCCGCAGAGGTCACGGAGACGAGCAGAGGTTTTGTACAAGAGAAGGAAGATGCCACGACGCGAACAGAGCCGTTCGGCTGTAGGTTTCCCATGGGCGCGCAGCGATAAGCGCCAACGAAGGGGCTTACGGAGGGGGAGATGGCTCCAGGAGGATGGCAACGACGCGGTGAAGTTGTTGGACATACTCACGAGCACGAAGACGACGAGAGGGGAGGGGGTCGAGCACAAACGACGCCTGGGCGTGGCCGCAGCGCACAAAGCGCATGCATAGGCTTGCCAGCTGCTTGGTCACCGCATGCACTAGCATGTAGCGGGGGCAACGGGCTGGAACGTGTTGTCTAGTGGTAAGTTCTTCCAGGGGAGGTTTCAACTGCGGTGGTAGAACAATGAATGGATCTGTGGTTAAATGGTAACCAACATCTAAAGTTTACTGCAGTAAACTGGAACATGCACTAGTGATCAACAGGAAAATGATTGGGGCCAAAGAGTTTGTCTGTGGTGATTAGCTTAGGAAGTACTATAATCCTGGAGAGTTTGAGGAGATTTGGATCAAGATTTAATGTAGTTGCTTTGCAACTGACCAAAATGGTCCAGAAACTTGATCATGATGGTTCACTCACATGGAGTATCAAATTGATCTGACATTTCTCAAGGCCTAATGATTTGGACATAGTAAGATGCAGTAAAAATTTCATACCAAATGGATTCACCAAAATGGTACTTCCTTCATGGCTATTCTCTCTGTCCAGAAACTTGCAAAAGTTTTAGAGGAATATTTGCTTGATGAATTGATCCCAAATTTGGTGGAGAAAATTTATTTGAGTATGGGAATGTTGTGGTAGATTTTCAGGCAAAATGAAGCAATATAAAATGTACTTGCTTCACAATCTGAAAATATTGACAGAAGCAAAGATTTGGTCCGGTGCTCATATAAATCAAAGGATGGAGCTGAAATTTGGAGGAGAGTCATCATATGAGAACGAGAGTCATCATATGAGCACATGAAGGAGTGTGCAAAATTTCAACTCATTTGGATAACCCTAGCTAGTACTTCCTTCACAATGCCTTCTGTCTGACAGAAGGTTTGAAAAATTGCTGAGGAAGATTGGCCAGGAAAATAAAGTTGAATTTTGGCATGAGACAATTATTTGGGCATAAAAGAATGCCCAAAAAGTTTGGGAGCAAACAAGATAAGATAGATGACACTTCCTTCACAAAGTGCCACTCTGGACAGAAATGAAGAATAATTATTGGGGAATTATTCTTGGTCTAGGACAGGAAAGTTTGGGCATATTTGAGCAACATATAACCCAAAGGAATTATGAGAATTATTTGGGAATTTTTGGATGGACAGAAATATAGGTTGCTTCACAACCTAGGGCAGACAGGGTTATTCCTTTAATAGAAAAAGGAATATTCCTGAGAAAAAGATTTTAGGGTTTGGTCAAGGATTGAAGTGACATGATCTTGGCAAGATTTTGAGATGATTAGCCACTTGGGAGGGGGAATGAGGAGGATTTCCCAGGTGGTAAGTCCACAGAACCACTCCAAAAAGAAAAACAGAGCAAAAACCAAATGAATCAAAAGAAAAAAGGGCCAAAAGCCAGGCTGTTACACAAATGAAGCCTAATAATAAACCATCTAGTGTTGCTTCTGAAATTAAATTGAAAAGTGGATGTTTACTTGCCACCAAATCTGATATTGATGATCTAGATTTCAGCAAATTTGTTTGCTATGCTTTTGTGTGCAAAGAGGCATTATTTTCATTCGAGGACGTGCCTTCCTATTTGCCTCCTACTATCACTAACATTTTGTAGGAGTTCGCTAACGTCTTTCCACAAGACGTGACACCGGGATTACCACCTATTCGAGGGATTGAGCAATAGGTTGACTTAATTCCCGGTGCATCGCTGCCAAACCGTGCGCCATATCGTACCAATCCAGATGAGACGAAGGAGATTATGCATCAAGTACATGAGTTACTCGCAAAGGTTATATACGCGAATCACTTAGTCTTTGTGTTGTTCCTATTATACTAGTGCCTAAAAAGGATGGTACATCTCGTATGTGTGTTGATTGTAGCGGGATAAATAATATTACTATTCGTTATCGTCATCCTATTCCTAGGCTAGATGATATTCTTGGTGAACTGAGTGTCTCTACGATATTCTTCAAAGTTGATTTGCGTAGTGGATACCATCAAATTTGTATGAAATTGGTAGATGAATGGAAAACGACATTTAAAACTAAGGTTTGATTATATGAGTGGTTAGTCATGCCTTTTGGGTTAACTAATGCACCTAGTACTTTCATGAGATTAAGGAACCAAGTTTTACGTGCTTTCATTGGACGATTTGTGGTAGTTTACTTTGATGATATACTAATTTACAACCGATCTTTGGAGGAACATTTGGAACATTTACGTGCTGTTTTTATTGCTCTACCTGATGCACGTTTGTTTGGTAACCTTGGGAAGTGCACCTTTTGCACCGACCGAGTATCTTTTCTTTGCTATGTTGTTACTCCACATGGAATTGAAGTTGATAAAGCCAAGATTGAAGCTATTGAGAGTTGGAAGCAACCCAAAACGGCCACACAAGTGAGGAGTTTCCTTGGCCTTGTTGGTTTCTATAGGCGATTTGTGAGAAATTTCAGCACCATTGCTGCACCTCTCAATGAGCTTACAAAGAAGGATGTGCCTTGTTTGGGGTACCGCATAGGAAGATGCCTTCATGGTATTGAAAGATAAGTTGACACATGCTCCATTACTCAACCTTCCTGATTTTAATAAGATTTTTGAGCTTGAATGTGATGCTAGTAGAATTGGATTAGGAGGTGTGTTATTACAAGATGGCAAACCTGTTGCATACGTTTCTGAAAAATTGAGTGGGCCTAGTCTGAACTATTCTACTTATGATAAAGAATTATATGCTCTTGTTCGGACTTTAGAAACATGGCAACATTATTTATGGCCCAAAGAATTTGTTATACATTTTGATCATGAATATTTGAAACATATTAAAAGTCAAGCAAAACTAGACCACAGACATGCTAAATGGGTTGAATTCACTGAGACTTTCCCTTATGTCAATAAACACAAGAAGGGTAAAGAAAATGTTATTGCTGATGCATTGTCTCGTCATTATACTATGCTTTCATAACTTGACTTTAAAATATTTTGTTTTATGTGCATGATGCTGAATTTAAATATGTATTGTAGAATTGCAAAGAAGGTAGAACATGGAACAAGTTCGTCGTTAACGATGGATTTGTGTTTCGTGCTAACAAGCTATGCATTCCAGCTAGCTCCGTTCGTCTTTTATTGTTGCAGGAAGAGCATGGAGGAGGCTTGATGGGACACTTTAGCGTCAAGAAGACAGAGGATGTACTTGCTACACATTTCTTTCGGCCAAAGATAAGACGGGATTTTGAGCGTTTTGTTGCTCGCTGCACTACATGTCAAAAAGCCAAGTCATGACTCAATCCTCATGGTTTATATATGTCTTTGCTTGTACCTAGTGTTCCTTAGGAGGATATATCTATGGACTTTGTTTTAGGTTTACCTTGAACAAAGAAGGGGAGGGATGGCATATTTTTTGTCGTGGATAGGTTTTCAAAAATGGCACACTTTATTGTTGGAAATATGCCCTAGAGGCAATAATAAATTAGTTATTATTATATTTCCTTGTTCATGATAATCGTTTATTATCCATGCTAGAATTGTATTGATAGGAAACTCAGATACATGTGTGGATACATAGACAACACCATGTCCCTAGTAAGCCTCTAGTTGACTAGCTCGTTGATCAATAGATGGTTACGGTTTCCTGACCATGGACATTGGATGTCATTGATAACGGGATCACATCATTAGGAGAATGATGTGATGGACAAAGACCCAATCCTAAGCCTAGCACAAGATCATGTAGTTCATATGCTAAAGCTTTTCTAATGTCAAGTATCATTTCCTTAGACCATGAGATTGTGCAACTCCCGGATACCGTAGGAGTGCTTTGGGTGTGCCAAACGTCACAACGTAACTGGGTGGCTATAAAGGTACACTACAGGTATCTCCGAAAGTGTCTGTTGGGTTGGTACGAATCAAGACTTGGATTTGTCACTCCGTGTAAACGGAGAGGTATCTCTGGGCCCACTCGGTAGGACATCATCATAATGTGCACAATGTGATCAAGGAGTTGATCACGGGATGATGTGTTACGGAACGAGTAAAGAGACTTGCCGGTAACGAGATTGAACAAGGTATCGGGATACCGACGATCGAATCTCGGGCAAGTATCGTACCGATAGACAAAGGGAATTGTATACGGGATTGATTAAGTCCTTGACATCGTGGTTCATCCGATGAGATCATCGTGGAACATGTGGGAGACAACATGGGTATCCAGATCCCGCTGTTGGTTATTGAACGGAGAGTCATCTCAGTCATGTCTGCATGTCTCCCGAACCCGTAGGGTCTACACACTTAAGGTTCGGTGATGCTAGGGTTATAGAGATATTAGTATGCGGTAACCCGAAAGTTGTTCGGAGTCCCGAATGAGATCCCGGACGTCACGAGGAGTTCCGGAATGGTCCGGAGGTAAAGAATTATATATAGGAAGTGCTATTTCGGCCATCGGGACAAGTTTCGGGGTCACCGGTATTGTACCGGGACCACCGGAAGGGTCCCGGGGGTCCACCGGGTGGGGCCACCTGCCCCGGGGGGCCACATGGGCTGTAGGGGGTGCGCCTTGGCCTATATGGGCCAAGGGCACCAGCCCCAAGAGGCCCATGCGCCAAGAATCAAGGGAGAGGAAGAGTCCTAAAGGGGGAAGGCACCTCCGAGGTGCCTTGGGGAGGAGGGACTCCTCCCTTGGCCGCACCCTTCCTTGGAGGAAGGGCCAAGGCTGCGCCCCCCCTCTCCCTTGGCCCTATATATAGTGGGGGAGAGGGAGGGCAATCTAACCTAAGCCCTGGCGCCTCCCTCTCCCTCCCATGACACATCTCCCTCCTCCCGCAGCGCTTGGCGAAGCCCTGTTGGAATCCCGCTACTTCCACCACCACGCCGTCGTGCTGTTGGATCTCCATCAACCTCTCCTTCCCCTTGCTGGATCAAGAAGGAGGAGACGTCGCTGCTCCGTACGTGTGTTGAACGCGGAGGTGCCGTCCGTTCGGCGCTAGGATCATCGGTGATTTGGATCACGACGAGTACGACTCCATCAACCCCGTTCTCTTGAACGCTTCCGCGCGCGATCTACAAGGGTATGTAGATCCACTCCTTCCTCGTTGCTAGATGACTCCATAGATAGATCTTGGTGACACGTAGGAAAATTTTGAATTTATGCTACGTTCCCCAACATTTATACCATGTAATAAAAGCGACGATGCTGCTAATGTTGTTGATTTGTTCGTTCCTGAGATTATTCGCTTGCATGGTGTGCCAAATACAATTATTTCAGATCGTGATACTAAGTTTCTTAACTACTTTTGGAGATGTTTATTTGTTAAGTTGGGGACTAAACTGCTTTTTAGTACTACATGTCACCCCCAAACTGATGGACAAACTGAAGTAGTCAATAAAACATTGTCTACTATGATTAGGGTTGTTTTGAAGAATAATAAGCAAATGTGGGAAGAATGCTAACCTCATATTGAATTTTCTTATAATCGTTCACAGCATTCTACTACTAAGATGTGCCCTTTTAAGATTGTGTATGGTTTTCTACCTCATGCACCTATTGAATTGTTGCCTCTTCCATCTTCGGAGAAGGTTAATTTTGATGCTAAACAACATGCTGAATTGTTCTTAAAAATGCATGAGTTAACTAAGGAGAACATTGAGTGTATGAATGCTAAATATAAACTTGTTGGAGATAAGGGTAGAAAACATGTTGTGTTTGCACCTGGAGATCTTGTTTGGTTACATTTGCGTAAGGATAGATCTCCTGATTTGTGCAAATCAAAACAAATGCCACATGTTGATGGTCCTTTTAAGGTGTTAGAGAAAATAAATGATAATGCATATAAACTTGAGCTGCCTGTAGATTTTGGGGTTAGTCCCACTTTTAACATTGTAGATTTGAAGCCTTATTTGGGTGAGGAAGATGAGCTTCCATCGAGGACGACTTCATTTCAAGAAGGGAAGGATGATGAGGACATCAATACCATTGTTACACCCACAACCCCTGCTGCTATACATACTTGAGTTACAATTTTATTTTTTTAATATAAATGCACACCAATAATAGCATAGACTACTATAGGATACTGCTAACGCGACACTACGATCAGAGACCCTTTGCTGAAACTGTGTGTGATGCAATAATCGCAAAACGATGGTGTAAAAAAACCATCAAAAAAGGTGGAAAACTTTTGCGATGGCGGAGCCATCAAACACGATTCATATTTTAGTTGCGTGTGCGATGCAGGGCACACGGTTAATCCATTCAAACTGTTTGCATGAGGCAGAACAACAGAAACAGGCAGCCATATCAATGTGTGTGCGATGCAGGACACACAGTTAATCCATTCGAACTGTTTGTGATGACGTAGAACAACAGAAACGGGCAGCCATATCAATGTGTGTGCTATATACGGCATACAGTTCACTTGGATGAACTATTTTCGATTAGGGAACACAACAGAAACGGTTCAACGTAACAAGATGTGTGTGATATGCGGCATACAGTTCACATGGATGAACTGTTTGCAATGAGCCAAAAGAACACAAACGAGTTGTGTAAACAAGATGTGTGTGATACGTGGCAAACAGCCAACTCGGATGAACTGTTTGCGACGAGAAATTACAACACACACGGTCAATACAGTTAGTTCGTGTGTGATTCTGTGTTTACAAAAAACTTTGAAAAATGCAAACTAGTTGCTTGCGGTGGCTAGGAGTATCGCACACGATGCGTCTGTGAGTACTCATGTGCAATGATTAGTATGTTACACATACGTTTCCTTATGTTAACATGTGTGTGAATTTGCAATATGGGCAGTTAATATGCAAATGCCTTCTAGACATCGGGCACTCGCTTAAACTCAATGAACTGTGTACGATACTAATACTTTCCATGAAAATTTATGAACTTGGGTAACAACATTTGAGTAACATATATATAGTGGTTACACTATTCGACAAAAGGAGGATCTTTGTAATATGGTTTTGACAACCATATGGTCCATATCTACATACTTAATATAGTAACAACTATCACATTTTAAGAGGCTAAGGGCCAACAACCATATAGTCCATATCTACATACTTAACATATATAGTAACAGCTAGCACATTTTAAGAGGCTGAGGGCCAACAACCACAACTATCCACTGGAAGCAGCTTGATCACAGCAACTCGACATCTCGTCAATGAAAAGGAAGAGCTCACCTGTGCCTTGGTAGAGCATGAGTAGAACAGTGTCTCCAATTTTCCAATATGGATGCATTGCCACGAGAAGCGAGAACTTGTTAATTTGAATGGTTCCATTTCTGCAGGAAATGCAGTACCTTGCAATCACTTTGGCGTTATTAGCAGGCAAAAGTGTAATTCGACCACGTCGGGAAATCGATCCAGGAACTACTACAGGGGGCTTTGTTGACATGTAGAATAAAAACCAATTGTAACATATTGTTGAAGATATATATAGTTTATGAGCATCAGCATTAAAATAAGACATTTTACCAGCGTTTTGTGCACACAATTGGTCTTGTTTAGTGTGTGCACCATAGGTCTAATTAATCCCATCCAAAATCTAGTGTTCATATGTTGTGCCCTTCCAGTGAAATTTGGTATGCTTAGTAACATACAGATCATTCACTATGCATCCAACTTATCCTGCTTAAAAGGTGGAAAGGTATTATTTATTCAGAACATGGCAGAAGCATATATAGTGTGCATAAATTGGTAAATAGAATTTGTTACTGCCTAGGAACGGAGTCAGAATATGAAATCACAGTTGGTTTAGTGACCAATTAGTCAGAACAAATACCCCAATTTTGCCAAGTAATATGATAGCATGGAGAAAGTTGAAAGGAGACTAACCTCGATCAGACTTTGATCGGCTGATGACGTTGGGGAAGTAAACATCTATGTTAATTAGACCAGGTTGTGGTGCACGCACTAGAATTTTATTGCCAGCTTTCAGTTCATAACACTTAGACATTTTTCTCCAAAGGTCCGCATAAAATAGGAGTAACCATCTTTATCAAGTTTTACGCTAACCGTCATTATAAATCCATGCTGCATTGTCAATATGACATCCTGGGAGTCATCAACAAAGTAAAGCCCAAGATTACCTTCTACTCTTGTTCTTGCAAAGAAAGGGATGTACTGCTTGAAATGAAAATTAAGATAGTAAATTAGATATATTGAAATAATAGAGAAATATACAAATATGGGAGTAACTGATAGAACAGATCAATATATTGATGAAAGCAAAGTACAAAAATATAGAATTAAAAATAGATAATGTAACAAAGATTTGATGCAAATATATAGATAATGTTGCAACATACGGTATATGTTCACAAATTTAGGCCATGCCGACCGTCGTAGGTTGAGATTGAACACACCGAGTGTTCCCTGAAGTCATCCGGAATGGTGAGATAGAACTTCGTTTCTGACTGGCCACGACAACAGTTGCCCGATTTGTGCTCTCACTGTGGACACATGAATGAACACCCACGAATCAGCTAGAACAAAAATGATTCCACGGCGATTTCCGCTGGTTGATTAACAGCGACGGACGGACCGCGATAAGAGATGAGTGAATATTTCGCTAAGTTGATTACCTTCTCCATGAGAAAAATCCCGGCCCAATCCCACAGAAAACCCCAGTCGACCAGAGTCTAGAATGTCAGTGTAGATAGGCGGCGGAAAGCCATAGGGGCGAAACCCTGTGCCGTTTGGAGCGTGACCTATGCCCTCCGCCAACAGCCGTCAAGCTTAGGGTGCAGAGTTGCGGTGGAGTCCGCAGCAAGTGAGTGGGGACGAAGTGGGCGAGGGTTTTCTTTTTTCCTTTTGCATGTGTCAGTGAACACACACGGTTCGCAGAGGCGACGGAAATGAATCGTGTGTGATAGTAAATCACCGAGATTGAATGGGAATCCAAATTTCCTTTGTCCTTCATCCATGAGTTTTTTTCTACGATGAACATAAACCCTACTAATCACCGTGTTCAATTTTGACACTTTTCCGTGTTCATTTACAATATTTAGGTGATTATGTGCATTTTGTAGGCATTAATGCACACATTTCAAATTCAAACAATTGGTGCTTGAAAAGGTGCACAAGAACGGTCTAGAAAACCATAATCGTGGTATTTAGTAATTTCTCAAGCCTTTTACAAGGAATGGACAGAGATTTCAATGGAATGCATGGCAATAGTCAACCACAAACGCGTCATTTACTGCGTTATCAACTATAGAACAATGAAATACGTGCTTGAAAAACATGACGTCTGGCATGGTGCCATGGTATGGCCTCACCGTGCCCTGGTTAAAAGTTGAGAAGGTTTGATTTATGTCGTCATGCACTCCCTTCATAAATCGAACCATCACCGAGGAAGTTCAATGCTTTCGAGAGGGAAATCACCAAGATTGAAGGGGAATCCAAATTTCCGTCCTAGTTTGCCATTCAGTTTTTTTCCAGCGATCAACATACTGTCTCAAATGCAACATGTTCAAATTTGACATTTTTCCAAACTCCTTTACCATATTTAGGGGATTATGTGCATTTTCTAGGCATTAATTATTCACATAATTCAAATTCGAACAATCGGTGCATGAAAAGGTGCACATGAGAATGGTCTGGAAAACCATGCTCGTGCTATTTAGTACATTCTCATGCCTTTTACAAGGAATGGGCAGATATTTCAAGGAAATATGTGGAAATAGTCAACCATAAATGCGTCGTTTACTGGGTTAACAACTATACAAAAATGAAATACATGCTTGGAAAACATGACGCCTGGTGTGGTGCCATGGTATGGCCTCACCGTGCCCTGGTAAAAATGTCGTCATGCACGCTTTTCATAAATCGAACCATCACCAAGGAAGTTTCATGGTTTCGAGGGGGAAATCATCAAGATTGAAGGGGGGGGTCCAAATTTCCTTTGTCCTTTGTCCACAAGTTTTTTCTGTGATGAACATACAACCTGCAAATCACCGTGTTCAAATTTGGCCCTTTTTCGGGTTCATTTGCCATATTTAGGGGGTTATATGCATTTCCTAGGCATTAATGCACACAATTCAAGTTCAAACAATCGGTGCATGAAAGGGTGCACAAGAACGACCTGGAAAATCATGCTCATGCCATTTAGTAAATTCTCATGCCTTTTACAAGGAATGGACAGATATTTCGATGAAATGTGTGGCAATAGTCTACCACAAATGTTTGTTTGTTGGGTTTTTAACTATAGAAAAAATGAAATAAATGCTTGAAAAACATGACGCCTGGCATAGTGCCATGGTATGACCACACCATGCATTGCTAAAAATTTGAGAAGGTTTGGCTTATGTCATCATGCACGCCCTTCATAAATCGAACCATCACCGAGGAAGTTCCATGCTTTCGAGAGGGAAATCCCCAAGATTGAAGGGGAATCCAAATTTCCGGCCTAGTTTGTCATTCAGTTTTTTCCAACGATCAACATACCGCCTCAAATGCAACGTGTTCAAATTTGACATTTTTTCGGGATCATTTACCATATTTATGGGATTATGTGCATTTTCTAGGCATTAATGTACATAATTCAAATTCGAACAATCGGTGCATGAAAAGGTGCACAAGAACGACCTATAAGACCATGCTCGTGTTATTTAGTACATTCTCATGTCTTTTACAAGGAATGGGCAGATATTTCAAGGAAATGTGTAGCAATAGTCAACCATAAACGTGTCGTTTACTGGGTTAACAACTATATAAAAAATGAAACACATGGTTGGAAAACCCGACACCTGGCGTGGTCCCATGGAATGGCCTCACCATTCCCTGGTAAAAATTGGAGAATGTTTTCCTTATGTCGTGATGCACACCTTTCATAAATCGAACCATCACCGAGGAAGTTTCATGGTTTCGAGGGGGAAATCACCAAGATTGAAGGGGGGGTCCAAATTTCCTTTGTCCTTTGTCCACGAGTTTTTTTCCACGATGACCATACAACCTGCAAATCACTGTGTTCCAATTTGGCACTTTTCCGGGTTCATTTGCCATATTTAGGGGATTATGTGCATTTCCTAGGCATTAATGCACATAATTCAAGTTCAAACAATCGATGCACGAAAGGGTGCACAAGAACGGCTTGGAAAACCATGCTCATTCCATTTAGTAAATTCTCATGCCTTTTACAAGGAAGGGACAGATATTTCGATGAAATGTGTGGCAATAGTCAACCACAAATGTTTGTTTATTGGGTTTTCAATTATAGAAAAAATGAAATAAATGCTTGAAAACATGACGCCTGGCATGGTGTGCCATGGTATGACCTCACCATGCCCTCGTAAAAAAATTAGAAGGTTTGTCTTATGTCGTCATACACGCCTTTCATAAATCAAACCATCACCAAACAAGTTCCATACTTTTGAGAGGGAAATCACCAAGATTGAAGGGGAGTCCAAATTTTCTTTGTTCTTTGCCCTGGAGTTTTCTTCTATGACGAACATACACCCTACAAATCACCGCGTTCAAATTTAGCATTTTTCCGGGCTTATTTACCATATTTAGGGGATTACTAGCAAAAATGCCCGTGCATTGCAACGGGAGATAGAAAAATAGCTCGGGTCATCGTTGGCCATTGCTTGCGGCACTTGTAGGGAGTAGGAGACGAGGATGAAGAAGTGGATGGGACAATGGTGCGGGTGCGGCCGACATCGATGATGATCTGGTGATGCACAAAGGAGGCAAAGGCAGCATGGGAAGGGCAGATGACTTGGGAGAAACACATGGGTGGGGGTGGGATAGGAGGCATTTGATAAAAATGGCACATATTTCCTTTCATAGCACACTTTTCTTTGTCTTTGACAAAAAAGGCACATGTTTGATATATAGTTGGATAAAATGGCACAACTGAGTTCTCCCTCTATTTTGAGATGTGGGACCACCCGCCATATTTCTTTGAACACTTTTGCACTTTGTCAATTCCTTTACACTGGCTTAGTATGGTTCGGTCAGAGGCCACCGTAATCGATTGAAGCGTAGGTGTTGCTGTGGCCTTTCCCGGCGCTCCGCCCGCCCCACACACTGCTACGTCGCCCCAAGTCATATTTCTTTGAACAATTTTGCACTTTGTCAATTCCTTTACACTTGCTTAGTATGGTTCGATCAGAGGCCATCGTAATTGATTGAAGCGCGGGTGTTGCTGTGGCCTTTCCCGACGCTCCGCCCGCCCCACACACTACTACGTCGCCCCAAGTCTTCTCCCGTGTCTCCAAAACAATTGCTGCCAAAATTTGGATTGCATCAAAGACAAAACACATCAACCATACAATGCTACAGGCAGCAGCTACAACCACCCATCAAAGCAGCCAAAGCAAAACATCAAGTCAACTATTGCAAAACAGTAGAGGTAAAAAAAGGTTAAGAAAATAGTTGTCACGACGAGAAGCCACTGTGCAGCTCCTCTCTTCACTACCATTCTGCTCATAAATTGTCTTTGCCCCTCTACTCTACAGTCGAAATAAAGTAGAGAGCTTTGCTGGGAATAAGAGAAGCTTACTATCTTTGCTTCTGAAGAAAAAACTCAATGCCCTTCACAATTGCATATGTGCAGTTTACAGTAAAGCGAAAACTTAGTTATGATTACCAAGAAGAAAACCACAATCAATAGATAAGCTAACAACGCAGCTATGAAAAAATCATGGACCCTTTTCAAGTTGAAGAAGTAGTAGTTCTACGCTGCAACATCTAGTGGGTTCAGAAATTATTTGAAGTTTTACATATATGATCCACTTCAAATAATTCAAGAAAATAAAAGCCTGATTCTGTCTTCAACACTTCGAAATTCTCACCCTAGCTCATCATATCATTATTTCTTACTGCACTTACGGGCAGGCTAGATGTATTTGATGGTACATGCATGCTATACATACCATTCACCTAACAAAGTATAGAAAGTCATCTTAGAAGTTTATTCCGCCAAGCAAAAATACTGTATGATGAATCAGATGCCAAAATTTTATTTGATTAGGGGTTACCTCTAGAAATAGCAGCACATAAGAAGATAACTGCCTATGCCAGTTATGAAGAAATTCAGCTGCTGTGACATTACCTATTGAGCATGACATTTATAAAAAAGAAGTGAAAAGAAAATAAAGTTACTGCTGAATAAAATAGGATATCTACAAATTTAACAGTAACGGCACTACATGTAAGGCCACATTGATTCAATTGATACGAATGTTCAGCATTTCCTACGAAAATGTCTAAAGCAGTAAAGCTTATAGCAATAAAGCTGAACATTGGATTAAAACAATGATGTGAAAACAACATTTTTTCCTCTAGATCCATAATCGTAGAAAAATATCCAATTGATTGTATCATTACTTCAATGAATTAACTGAGAAGTAGTATTACTTGAGAAGTCCATATAATCAAGATGAAAGCATGTATAGCTAACATTTTTGTGACCAAAACCAATAAAGCGTCAACATTCCCCGGTTCCACCTCTAGACAGTACAGTGAGATCTTTAGCTTAAGCTTAATATCTGAACTGCAAGTGTAAACACGACACTCATGATAGCAGATGAACATGTCAACCTACTTGCCTAGAACCAATACAGAATTGACATATACCATCAACTCTGTTTTGTACTGATGATCCAAACACTAAAACCTGACGTAGTACATTTAACTGAAGTTTAGGGTTGCATGAGCAATAATAAGAACAAGCCTGACACCTTGAGGATTCCCATGTGTCTACAGTAATACATATAAATGAAGCACTCTAGTGTAAAAACTAAAAAAGATAAATTGAATCTCAAATTCTTTGTGTCTTGACATCAGGAAAGGAGACTAAGCAATGGTGAGGTCGAACATAAAAATTCAATATAGAAAGCATCATTGTTGTAAGTCCGTTTATTGTAACAATTAGGCTAATGTGCAGGATCAATCTGCTAAAACTCGCAGTCGAGGGCCTACTTGACCAGCTTTCCAGCAAGTGTCGCATCTTGGATGCGCGGCTGGGCGAGGTAGTACTGTCACAGGTTGAGCGGTTAATCAGAATTTTATGAAACAATAGGAGATAGAACAGTCTCTGTGTAATTATTCAAGGAAAGTCTGTTGAGCAGTTAATACAGACGATACATCAAACTACAATGCATCCACAGTATATGACAACCAAAGACATTCGCATAATCTAGAAGACAACTATGCTATCATATTGATGAAGAAGGGAAGAAAACATAGGAAATCTGAACTCACATCATTATACTGTTTAGGCTTCGCTTCCTTCTTTCTACCACGTCCTTTTTTCAGCTCTTCTACAGGTTCATCTTCTTCTTCCACTTCAGCTACTTTCTCCGACAGAAAACACCACCGATGTCAGCAACCAAGATGAAAATAAGCAAAACATTATTCAACACACAGTGAGAGACATAGCCAAGGTACATTTGTGACCTGATCAATCTTTTCAAGTAGAAATTCAGAATAAAGGTGTGTCTTTGTGAGCAGATCGTCCAACTCTTGCCTTCAGATCAAAAGCCTCCTACCTTGCAGCTTCTCTTCCCGGCCTCCTCTTCTGCCTCTACCTTGCGCTGGGTCTGACACAAACATAGAGATGGGGAGTGGCACGAGGCGGAGCTGCAGGGCTGCCTTCTTGGGTCGGCCGCTTGGTGTGGTTGCCCGCCTCAGCCTACCTGCTTTTCCCCTACCATTGATGATATTTCTCCCGACGACCGCGGTGAAACCATCGATCTGCCAAGACAAACATAAACTGATAATCTGAACTTTGTACAATTACTCACTGATAAACACAATGTACCAGATGGCAATGGCATCCAGAAAAATCATTCGCCTTCATGCACGTGGAATGCAGTTCATAACTGCGATTTATCCCCCATCATATGCTCCAAGGCATAATATTACGTTTAGACTAAAAGGACATGCAACTTTGTTTTCATCAAGGAACTGAATGATGTCAATTCCAGACCACATGTTTCTTCGGTTCAAGAACAACTAACACCAAGGGAGTTCAACAAAGATTCTACATAACATTATCAAAAGATCAGTCCTAGCTTTTTCAAGTGGAACAAATACGAATATTGTAGGAAAAAGGTTCAGTAACAAAAAGAGATTGTATTTTACCTTGGAAAATTGGGATCCTGTATGAGCATCAATTGCGTTGAACGGATCATGGAACAAATAGTTGTCAGCATACTGATACAATGCTCGGGCTATCTAAATCCTTTGTTTCTGCCTGCCACTAAGAGTGCAGCCTCACTCTCTAATGATTTTGATCTCCAAGTATTTCTTTAGCGAATACCACTCAAGGACCCTGCCATACTTCTCGCTCTCCATCTCCTTGCCGAGCATAGAATATCTTTAAGCAATTTGAGGCATTTAGACCTTGCTCCATCCAGTTCCTTCTCATAGAGGATATAGGTTGTGCACAAACAGAGTTTTCAGTTGACAGACAACCAAGGCCCCTTTTAAGCCCTCATCAGTCAAGTGTACCTCACAAAGAAGGCCGCCAAAACTATCCAACATATGAAGCAATGTATATATTTATCAATTATGACACCATCACCAGAATTGCACCTTCTAAGAAGGTGAACCCACAAATCCATGATGCATCTATTCAGAGGTATTGTGGTCGGATCAAATTGCTTCTTTATGAAGTCTAACTTTCAAAGGAGCAACATACATGATAATGATCTGAACTGCAATCTACGATATAATCCAACTCATAAATGTGGAATGTAGAAAAAAGATTACATGGCGTTAGCATGTGAGATCAGCTCAGCTAATGAACTGACATTGAGAGAGCCCAGGTTCTGTGGTGCTTTGACGGCTGCTACAGTAGGGCAAGCGTGATGGCTCTGTTTTCTTGCTTGTCTAGCAGGAAAGTCTTGCATGCCACAAAGCCATGCATGGGATTCACGTAGAAGCCCCTAAAAACAGTACTGAAAATTGGTACCTCTGCTCGAGCACGGGCGCACGGTGCTCCAGCGAAGTTGGTGAGATTGGAAGCTTCAGACGCAGTAATTTCAAGAAGGGAAACTTGCAATTTAGTCAGGATTTCAGTCAAGGGGCCCGGGAATCTTTTATGTCAAAGCAGTCCAGGTGTAATCAGCATCGGTCATGTCATGCCTACGTGTTCGAGCAGTTCTCCTGCACTGACACAGCAGGGATCCAATCTGAATCCTGGTAATCTCAATCCCTTCAGGAAAAAGCCTTCCGCTGCATCAAAACAACCATTTCAATATTTAAAATTTTCAAGAACATTAGGTTCCTCAACCCCTATGTCTCCAAATATACATCATTTTTGTTCCTTGAAATTCAGAATAATATGACCGCGTAGACCGAATAGTGCTCCTCTATACACCAAATTTCCGACGAGTGCAAGTAAATTGAAAAAGAAATAACAGAATCCCCTTGTTATTAACGTTCAATACGCACTTGTACAATGATAAATTATACTCTTGAAAGTTTCAGAAGTTACTAAGATGGTATATGCTGAGATCTTGGAGAAGTACGAACAAATAATATGCAGATAATCATTTATAGACTTCCATGCAGAAGTACAATACATCGTCTACCCAGGACCGGGAAGCAACACAAAATTATGGCATGATATTATTCACTTCTTTTTGTTGCCAATGAACACTAAATTGTTCACTTGCCAATACAAGACTGCAACCACTACGTAGCCCTGTACATCGACCAAATACATTAATTAGTTTCCCGTGGACAACATATCTTAAACAGTACTCGATGTTTCCACAAAAGGCTTGCTAGGGGTTGTCGTGTGATTGTCAAAATTGAGCAGAATTGATTATGAAAAGATGCCTGATGGTAAAGAATCAAAGTAGATTGCTGTCTACTAAAGAAAATTCTCTCACCTCGTACACGTTGCTGTTATCTATGGCCATCAGCAGCTAGCGCCCCAGGTGCAGATGCACTTCCATACTGCAGGTGAGGAATTGCAGAATCTAGCATCCAGGGCAAGCCACGATGAAAAAGGCTTCTCCAGCGAGGGAAAGAGGAGAGGCGGCAAGGGATCCAATGGAACTATGGAGAACATGTGCCTATGGATGGGTGCACCGGGCAGGGCGGCAGGCCTTGAGATCCTTTGCGCTGGATTTGCTGCGCGGCCGGGATCCCCGGCAACGGCCGAGAGCGGTTTGGACGGTGGTGGTGGCGGCGGAGGGGACGGCGGTGGTGGCGACGGCAAAGGGCGGTGGCGCGGACGGCGGTGGTGGCGGTGGCAAAGGGAGGCGGCGCAGGCGGCGTTGGTGGCAGAGGCAAAGGGCAGCGGCGCGGACCCGAACTACTCCTCCCGCGCGCGTCTGCTCCCGGCCGCCGCGGCCACCTTGGATCCCGGCGAGCGAGCGAGGGATTGGGTGGGGTTATACGGGCTATGGCGGAGAAGCACCCAGCGATGGGCGACGCCTGAAATTGGGGATCGTCATTGGGGGATAGGCGAGGGCCGAAGCGGTATGTTGACTTACAGATTACAGATAGCTATGATGTGGACCGCGGGTTGATTTAAAAAAGAATTGGCATCTTTGTGTAAAAAGGCCGCGACAGCGAATCCGGAGACTCAATCCGTACTTTATTATTAGGGAGAGATGTGCATTTTCTAGGTATTTAGCGCATATAAATCCAATCCAGCTGCAGGTGCACGGGTGTGATGTGAGGGATGTGGATTGCCATTCGATCGCGGCGCATCCTACCGTGCACACGCGCGATCCACGTGGCTGGGGTTCCGTCCAATCATAATGCAACACACAATAGGCTCAACGCACACTGTTTCCGGAAGCGATGGAAATGAACCTTGTGCGATAATGAACAAGCAAAATTGTAAGGGAAGCCAAATTGTTGTTGTCGTTTGTCGTTGAGCTCTTGAATACCACTGCACTGTACGGCTGCCCGACGCCTCCGTCCCAGAACTCTCTCCAGGCGTCGTCCATGGCACCGCGGCACATAGTAACTGGTAAGAAAGTGATAGCATTGCGTCACGCCGCGTTCCTCGCCGCCCGCGACCGCACACATGGTAAGGAAGCAATGGCATCTCGCCACACCCAGTTCATCGCCGCCGGCGGCCAGACAGTTACATGGGCGGACTTTGAGGTTGGTCGAATGGGTGGTGGATCTAGAGGCGGCCAAAGCCGC
>NC_053023.1:284427686-284447342 GCF_003073215.2 Triticum urartu
AAGGCAGGCAGCAGCCTGAACCTGCTTTACCAGGATACAGTGCGGAAAATGGGCATAGATCCCTCGAGGATTAAGCCCACCAAAACGACCTTTAAAGGCGTAATACCAGGTGTAGAGGCCAACTGTACAGGCTCAGTCACACTTGAAGTGGTCTTCGGATCTCCGGATAATTTCCGAAGCGAGGAGTTAATCTTCGACATAGTCCCGTTTCGCAGTGGCTATCACGCACTGCTCGGGCGAACCGCATTCGCTAAGTTCAATGCGGTACCGCATCGCATACCTTAAGCTCAAGATGCCAGGCCCTCGAGGAGTAATTACGGTCAATGGAAACACCGAACGCTCCCTCCGAACGGAGGAGCACACGGCGGCCCTTGCAGCGGAAGTACAAAGCAGCCTCTCCAGGCAGTTCTCCAGTCCGGCCACTAAACGACCGGACACCGTCAAGCGCGCGGAGTAACCTACAACAAGACCGCCTGGCACGATCCGAGCAGGCGTAGCAATGCGGCCCCAACCCAACCCTCGCAAAAAGGCGACGCCAGTATTTCGCATACATAACTACGCTCTAGAGATACCATGGGTACAGGGGGGGGGGGACACCATCACGGCACACCCGAAACACGGCTTAAACCGTACTAGGGGCTGCCGATTTTTTAATTTTCTCTTACTTTCAGGACTCCATCCTTCGGAAGGCCTGTTCGGCAGTTCAATTGCCGCATAAACGATGCAAGACCCAGGGAACCAGACAAGCCACGCCGCATTACGGAACTCCCAGGTGGTCTCTATCACGAGCAGTATACCTGTTCCGCATACTATTCCGCAGCTTGCCCCTGGAACGGACATGTTAACTAGTCCAACTTTTCACTTATCGCATTATTTGTATCGTTCTGCTTTGATCGCAGCCCTTTTTAATAAACGATGCATAGCTTTCGTCTATTTTTTGCATTACCTTTTTTTCTTTATATATGTTCCTTAACGACATGTGGCACCCGTACACGTTGGTACGGCCAAAATACGCCAGGGGCTTTAGTACCCCTCAATATGGTGTGAGAAGTCCGAACACTTTAACAAGTGCGGCACCCCGAACTTATAGCATTATATGCATCGGCTCCGAATCATGTCTTGGGTCAATAGTTGGGTTTGCCCGGCTCCTATGTTTTTGTGCCTTACGTTCCGCTATATCGGCTAAGGTAGCACTAGGAGAACCACTGCGATTGTGCCCCAGTTGAGCTGGGTCGAGCACCTCAGTGGAGAAAGCTAAAACTGACTGTCATGATGAAGCGAGAGCTGGTCGCTGTTCGAGAGGTTTTTCGAGTCCCTAAAGACTTATGCCGCTTAGAGCGAGGAGCCGGCTCTGTCCGGCCAAGGCGTGGATAGCGCCCCGAACTCGGTCTTCCGAATACCAGGGGCTTCGCCGAAATTTAAAATTATAGAATTCTATGGCTAAGTGAGAGTGTTCACGCATTATAGTCCGATTGCCTTGTTCATTGGGCTGAGCGCCTCCCTCGAAGGACCCAACATGGGAAAAAGAGCGCTCAGGTTTATCCCGAACACCCCAGCACTAGTGGCACGGGGGCAGAAGCCGACGACTGCCATCTCTCAGAATTGATAAACAGCCGCACAGAAGGTAATATTTTAAATTCAAACAGCATTGCTTAGCGCATATGAACAAGTTTTCAGCGCACAGGACAAAACGAGCGAGTTTTACTCAAAAATTACATCCATAGAACATTCATCCGCCACAAGGCGGCACCCTTCAGAACATCCTTATAGAATTCTCGGGCTTGCGATGCTCTTTCCCCGGCGGTGGCCCGTCCTTCACAAGCTTCTCAGCATCCAGCTTGCCCCAGTGCACCTTCAATGCAGACGGAGCGCTTGATGACTTCGAGCCTTGGACAGGCCTCCACCAGCCGCCGCACCAGCCCGAAATAGCTCCCAGGCAGAGCCTCTCCAGGCCACAGCCGAACTATGAGGCCCTTCATGGCCTGTTCGGCCGCCTTGTGGAGCTCGACCAGTTGCTTCAGCTGGTCGCTCAGGGGCACGGGGTGTCCGGCCTCAGCATACTGAGACCAGAACACCTTCTCTGTCGAGCTGCCCTCCTCGGCTCGATAGAATGCGGCGGCATCGGACACACTCCGGGGAAGATCTGCGAACGCTCCTGGAGAGCTCCGGATTCGGGTAAGTAACAAGTAACTCACGTTTATGTGTTTGCTTTGCATAAAGAATGCCTTACCCGCCGCTATCTTCTTCACCTCATCCAACTCCTGGAGGGTCTTCTGGGATTCGGCCTTGGCAGACTTGGCATTTTCAATAGCCAACGCGAGCTCGGACGCTCGCACCTTTGAGTCAAGCTCCAAACTCTCATGCTTTTCCATGAGAGCCTGGAGCTCTTGCCGCACCTTGCCAACTTCGGCCTCATACTTCTCCCGCTCGGTGCGCTCTGAGGCTGCCCTCTTCTCGGCCTCGTCCAGCGCTTGCTTAAGGGTCGCCACCTCAGACGTGGCCCCTACAATAGCCACGATAATCTTGTCATTTTTTGCAATTGCACCTTTTTTATATATATATTTTTAACAAGGTATTTATTACCTTCATTGTCCTCGATCTGCTTCTTGGCACGCTCGAGCTCTTGCTCGGACCTTTCGAGGTCCTGCTTTAGCATGCCACTTCCGCAGTCAGTGCGGCGGACGCAAGCAAGGTGGCCTGCACATGCATATTGACTCATTTTTGTTAGACTCCTGCGAATTCTATTTGATCCTCTATTCGGCTTTTCTTCCCGAACACCAAACAGAGCATCAGGGGCTACTGTCTATGCGGTACTATTATTTACACTTTCTTTACTTACCTCAAAGCCTGTCAAAAGGCTAGTACAAGCTTCAGTCAGCCCGTTTTTGGCGGACTGAACCTTTTGGACCACCGCACTCATAATAGCGCGGTGCTCCTCGTCGATGGAGGCGCCTTGGAGCGCCTCCAACATATTGTCCGGCGCCTCCGGTTGGACGGAGGCCGCCGGCACGGTGGACTTGCTCCTCTTGGAAGGAGGTCCCCCGCCGGACTCTGGAACCTTTGAAGGTTCCGGAGCGGTGTCCGGCCTAGAGCCGGACTTGGAGCCCTGGGGTTTCATCCCCTTTACTCCTGGAGTCCGGGAGGTCGCCTTGCGGCCTCCAGGACCACCTCCTCCGGCTTGGAACCTGTTGGGACAACACTTCGGTGTCGTCCGTAGGGCGGGGGGAGGAAGCCGTCGGAAGCGAGTTCACATCCGACGAGTCCAGTGAGCCGCTCGACGACGCGTCGAGCCGGTCTTTGGGTGGGCTGCATAAACATATTCGACATGAAGGGAAAGCTGTGCAATAAACGAATACTATGAATTACTCTGGTATCCGGATACTTACGATTTGGCCAGGGGCTTGGCCCTAGCCGCGTCGGTGGAGCAGTCCGGAGGAAGGGTTTTCCCCTTCTTGGACCCTTCGGCCTCCCCAGTTGGGGCGGCCTTCCATTTCTTCCCTTCCCCCGCTGGAGGGGGAGGTGTCTCTTCTTCCTCCTCCTCGTCTTCACGGGAGGAGTGCATCTTGGATTCGTCGGATGATGAATCCGACACCTCCGGGCGTCGGGCACTCTTTCGAGTCCCCGTGGCCTTCTTCTTAACCTTCTTCTCCGGTACCACATAGGGTGCCGGAACCAGCAGCTTCGCCAAGCGAGCATCCGCTGGGCCTTCGGGCAGAGGAGCCGGACAGTTGATCTGTCCGGAGGTCACCTGCCAATCCTGTCAAAGGTAAGGGAGTTAGATCCCGCATGGAGTCAAACTATGAAAAACTGATACCCTGTAAAAGGAAAAAACAGCTTACCGCGAGAGCGTGACGCTGCGCACTGAATCCGCGATCCTCAGTAGCGGATGCGGGAGCCTCGGCGCCCTTGAAAAGCACCTTCCAGGCATCTTCGTACGTCGTGTCGAAGAGCCTGCTCAGAGTTTGGTGCCGCGCCGGGTCGAACTCCCACAGGTTGAAAGCCCGTTGTTGGCACGGGAGGATCAAGCGGATGAGCATAACCTGACTACATTGACAAGTTTGAGCTTCTTGTCCACCAGGGTTTTGACGCATGTTTGGAGTCCGGTTAGCTCTCCTTTTTTACCCCACGACAGGCCCGTCTCTTTCCAGGATGTGAGCCGCGTTGGGGGTCCGGACCGGAACTCGGGGTGTGCGACCCATTCGGCGTCGTGCGGCTCGGTGATGTAAAACCACCTCGATTGCCACCCCTTCAGGGTCTCCACAAAGAAGCCCTCGAGCCAGAGGAAGTTGGCCATCTTGCCCACCATGGCGCCTCCGCACTCCGCCTGGCTGCCGCACACCACCTTCGGCGCATTGAAAGTCTTGAGACAGAGCCCGAAATGGGGGCGGATGCGGAGGAAGGCCTCGCACACGACGATAAACGCCGAGATGTTGAGGACGAAGTTCGGGGCCAGATCGTGGAAATCCAGGCCGTAGTAGAACATGAACCCCCGGACAAATGGGTGGAGAGGGAACCCCAGTCCGCGGAGGAAAGGGGGGAGGAACACCACCCTCTCATGGGGCCTAGGGGTGGGGATGAGCTGCCCCTTTTCGGGGAGCCGGTACGCGATGTCGTTAGACAGGTATCCGGCCTTCCTCAGCTTTTTGATATGTCCCTCCATGACGGAGGAGACCATCCACTTGCCTCCCGCTCCAGACATGGCTGGAGAAGGTTGAGGTTGGGAGTGCGGACTTGGGTGCTGGAGCTCGAGTGCGCAAGAATGGATAGGCGAAGGAGGAAGAAGGTGTAGGTGAAAAGGTGGATCTTTATCCCCTTATATGGGTGGACGCAGCTACATGTCCCCACTAGCCTGATAAAACTCGCTTATCTCCAAGCGCCGTAATCGATGGTGCGGTTGGGTTACCCACGCCCGTATTGATGAGAATCCCGGAATAAGAGGACACGATCTCTGCTTTAACAAGACGTGCCAAGGAAACCGCCTCACATAACGCGCTGAGATGGGATAGTGAAACGATTCGAATAAAAGCTTGGTCGCGGTGTGATGTCACGCTACGAAATACGTCAGCATATTAGATTTGTGTAAATATTATTCTCTCTATGGCAGTATGTGGAAACTTATTTTGCAGAGCCGGACACTATCTTTGTGTTCAAAATCTTCTATGAAGTACTTGGAGGAGGAACCCGCCTTGCAATGCCGAAGACAATATGCGCGCCGGACTCGTCGTCATTGAAGCCTGGTTCAGGGGCTACTGAGGGAGTCCTAGATTAGGGGGTGTTCGGATAGCCGGACTATACCTTCAGCCAGACTTCTTGACTATGAAGATATAAGATTGAAGACTTCGTCCCGTGTCCGGGAGGGACTTTCCTTGGCGTGGAAGGCAAGCTTGGCGATACGGATATGCAGATCTCCTACCATTGTAACCGACTCTATGTAACCCTAACCCTACCCGGTGTCTATATAAACCGGAGGGTTTTAGTCCGTAGGACAACATACACATCAACAATCATACCATAGGCTAGCTTCTAGGGTTTAGCCTCCTCGATCTCGTGGTAGATCTACTCTTGTACTACCCATATCATCAATATTAATCAAGCAGGACGTAGGGTTTTACCTCCATCGAGAGGGCCCGAACCTGGGTAAAACTTCGTGTCCCTTGCCTCCTTTACCATCCGGCCTAGACGCACAGTTCGGGACCCCCTACCCGAGATCCGCCGGTTTTGACACCGACACCCGCATCATGTATTTGTAAAGCCTTCCCAGCTCCACATACATCTACGTCGTGCGTTGGACTCTCCCTGGTAATCGCTCTATCCAAGCTTTCAGAGTTTTGACTACGACAGTTGCCGATCACCGCCTACTGCTGGGTAAGAACTGGTAAGAATTTGAGATTTGCTTGACGGATTTGTGACCCCCACCACCACCTCTTGTTAGTAGTCTGTAGGATCATATTCTTGTGTATTTTTATTGCTGCTAACCATGGCAGGATCACAAGCCGACGAGACTGACTGGGAGAACATGACAAATAAGGAGTTGCATGATAAATTTCAGCAAATGATGAGTGGACAAGTGCAAGATGTGCTAAACAGATTTGAAGAGGCCATGGAAAAGATAGATGGCATGGAGAAGACGTTCGAAACAAGCTCGATAACAATGAACTTCTCGCGTGATGTAGGGTAGAACCCTAATCGGCCGATCTTTCACGAAAAGAGCGGATCCTGCGATGAACACGAAGAACACGAGGAGGGAAACGAGGGGAAAATCACGAGGGGAACACAAGAGGACACTCAAACCAACAAGAATGATCATACATGCGCTAGATCCATGAACACAAAGGAAGATACAAGATCCAAAGTCAACAACGAATGATACAAAGGTAGCCGATCTTCTCCGTGAGGAGGTCTTGATGTTCTTCTCCGCAAGTAGGTCTTGAATCCAAACGGATCTTCTCCGTAGAGGCCGCGGTCTCTCTCGTGGAGTAGATCCGATGTGGATGAGCAATGCTCTATCTCTAAATATGAGCTAAACCAATGCTAACCCTAACTAGGAGGAGGTGGGGGAGTATATATAGTGCTAGCCCACGAAGGGGTAAGTGAGAGGGGGGATACATGGGCCCTTGGCCCGATCTCTGCGCACAGGCAGGTGCCGGATGTCCGGGCCTCTGGCTGGATGTCCGGGATGGCGTTGCACAATTCTTCTGCTCTATGGTTAGCGTGCTCCAGATTTCTGGGCGAAGGGGCCGGATGTCTGGGGCTTCGGGAGGAGCCGGATGTCTGGGGCATGGGGCCGGATGTCCGGGCTGTCCGTGTCGCTTCCGGAGCTCTCTGCATAGGAAGGGGCCGGATTTCCGGGGGTAGGTCCGGATGTCCGGGGCTTCGGGAGGAGCCGGATGTCCGGGGTGATGGCCGGATGTCCAGGCTGCGCTGGACCTTCGCGGTGCTCTCTGGATAGCCGATCCCGGATTTCCGGGGCTCGGGCCGCATGTCCAGGCTCGGGCCGGATGTCCGGCCACTGTAGAAGCTGGCCCTTCTTACTTCTCCTTCCTTCACTTCCGTGCATCCTTGGTCCTTGGGCTATCCATGGTCACCTCGGGTGTACCTGGGTATGCACAAGGTCCGCCCTTGAAGTAGCATCCATGTCTTACATGCGAAAAGGGAAGATTCAGAAAGGAGCGAATTCACCTTAGGTCCAAAGGTGTATGCTTGAGTGTACAAGGGGGTGATCGTAGGATGCTCCGCATCATCTCCCCTCCCTTGGGGAGGATCGAGAACCTCATCACCATGGAAACGGTTGTTGTGGACGGACTTGTAGTTGGACGAAGAGGAAGACATGTTGCAATCCAAGTACTCCAAAGTGTCGCCGGAGGAGTATACATGCAAAAAGAGCAAACACAAACAACACTTGGAAATACAATGGTTAGCACACACAAAGGGTCCATCATGTAAGAATGAGTTCGTTCGGCAAGATTGTTCGTGACAAAGCGCTTGAAGCTTATGAAGATGATACAGAATGATATGCAAAGCATTCATGGGAACAATAGGATTTGTAGTATGCACAAAGGTATGGTGAATGTGATCAAAGCAACCATTGTGCAAAATGATGTCATAATGGGATGGTTTATGGCGAGGAAATCAATACCATTGTTACACCCACAGCCCCTGCTGCTATACATATTGGACCAATTACTAGAGCTTGCGCACGCCAATTAAATTATCAGGTACTTTCGTTTCTTGGTAATGATTCTAATGTTCATGAGGATATGATGCTGCCTAAATTGGATACATTTTTTTTGCTTACAAATGAAGGGCCTGGCATGGATAAGAGGGATGAACACTGGAGCAAGACCAAGCATGGAGATGATGGCATGCGCAAGGGAATCAAGAACGGAGTTACAAGCGATGATTTCAGGACTTTGAAGCCACCATAAGGAGTGCATGAAGCCTTGGACGAAATAAACAAAATGTCACTTCATAAATTTCGTCCAGAGGCTATTCTAGGTGCTGCGTCACTGTATTATTGGGCCAAGCTCATGTATTTTCAAAATACTTAAGTATAGGCTGTTTTTAGAGTCCGTATGTGTGGGGAAACTAGAGTTAGGGTTGGTTGCGGACCCCTCCTCCAAGGGCCACGAAATTCCCTGCCTCTTCCTCCATATATACAGCCCTTAGGGTGTCGTTTAGACATTGGGTTTTGTTTAGATTAAAGTTCGCCATAGCTGCAACTTCGTGTACTTCGTTTGTGTTCAACGACCAGACAAAGGCGTCACAGAACCCCACCTTGATCAATAAAGCTTTCATCATATATTCGCAATATCTAGATTGCAATCTTAGTTTCCTACTTGTTCTTCATTTGCCTGCAGGAAACAGACCTTCGTGGTCAGGTTGATCGTGCTCCGGCGTGGTCAATAACCTCTCGGAGTTGGTTTAGCGATTGCTAAGGCGCGACGTCCTCGCACGTTCGTAGTCGGATCGTCAAAGTCAACTTCCTCCAAAACGATAGCCACCATCTCATCGAAAGACGAGACACCTTAGGCTCTATCAAGTGGTATCAGATATCCAGGTTGCTTGGTGAGATTTTACAGTTTTTCATAGTTTAGATCGAGTCTGTTCTTCATACCTATAGTCCACGAAAAAGCCAACAAAAAAATTAGGGTTAGTTCATCATATCCGAACCAGTCTGAGCCTTTGCATAATCTTTTCTGTATTTGCTTTGTTGAATTTGCGGTTGCATCGTCGTGTCAAGTTGCTGGTCTTATAGTCTAGTCTTTTAGAGTTTCGAGTTCTGGTCATAAGTTGTCACGCCACCGCCGCACCATCGTCATCGTTCCTACCATATCCATCCACCACCAACATATTCCTTACCGCTGCCATATACATCCGCCTGTCCACCGCCAATCCGAGTCCACATATACATCTGTCTGTCCACCACCAATCCGAGTCCACATATACATATGTCTGTCCACCACTAATCCGAGTCCACATATACATCCGCATGTCCACCACCAATCCGAGTCCACATATACATCCGCCTGTCCACCACCAATTCGAGTCCACATATACATCTGCCTGTCTACCACCAATCCGAGTTCTTTTCTTATTAGGTTTGTTTTCGAGATCCATCTAGTTTTTCTTTTGTGTTTCCTTGCCTAAGTAGGTCTCGAAAAAAAAGAGTCTGGAGACCCCGGGGCAGTTTTTAGGCCAAAATTTCGGCGACCAAAAATATTTTTCCCTATCTATTTTTAGGTCCCACGGAGCGTTTTGAGACACTCGCCATCATAGTGATTTTTAGGTCCCACGGAGCGTTTTGAGACACTCGCCAGCATCCTGAGGTGTCGCTGCCCTGATTTCTGAAAAAAAAGTCACAAATTTTTTTCGTGCCCATCCTGTCAGTTTGACGAGGGAAGAGTTTTGAGACACTCGCCATTATAGTGATTTTACGCATAAAAAGAGGAGCGCAAAAAAAAGAGGAGCGGAAGAAAAACAGAGCAAAAAAAATTCCAGCGTGTGCTTTTCCCTTGTTTATGTGCAGCGCCGTGATTTTGTTAGTGTTCTAGGCTCACGGCTCTAGCACGGTCTAGCCTAGGACGAGCACAGTACCGTCGTTGAGCGTTTATTCAACTTTGCATATCTGAATTGATTATTGCTGACCCTTTTTGCTACCATATTATAAGCCTTCCGAGCTCCACATACGTCTACGTCGTGCGTTTGACTCTCCCTGGTAATCGCTCTATCCAAGCTTTGAGAGTTTTGAGTACAACGGTTGCTAATCACCATCTGCTGCTTGGTAAGAACTGGTAAGAATTTGAGATTCTCTTGACGGATTTGTGACTGTCCACCACACCATCACCACCACTTCCTAGTAGTCTGTAGGATCATATTCTTGTGTGTTTCTATTGCTGCTAACCATGGCAGGATCACAAGCCGACGAGACTGACTGGGAGAATATGACAAACAAAGAGTTACATGAGAAGTTTCAGCAAATGATGAGTGGACAGGTGGAAGATGTGCTAAATAGATTTGAAGAGGCCATGGAGAAGATAGATGGCATTGAGAAGGCGTTCGAAACAAAGCTCGATAACAAGTTTAATGAATTGCTCGCGCGTCTTCCACCGCCCGCTGCACCTGTCGCACCTCTACAACAACAACAACAACATCGTCTTCCAAATCAAGTGGGACGAGCACAGCGCGTTCCCATTGAGCCTGGTCAAACTTCTGGTGGCTGTACCTACTGTTGGTGCTTCTGTCGCTCCTGCTGCTACTGTAGAGGTGGAGGACCATTACGAGGATGAGGTTGATCAAAATCAGAACTACGTGCAACCACCAGCACCACCACCACCAGGTCGTCCTCATGCATATCATCGCAACGGTAGGGCTGCACCACCACCTGAGGTACGAGATCATGACCATCTTCCTAAACTGAAATTGAATATTCCACCATTTGAGGGTAGATATGTTCCTGATATATATCTTACTTGGGAGTTAGAAACTGAACAACGTTTTACATGTTTACAATATCCTGAGGAGAGACGTGTTCCTGCTGCTGTTTGTGCTTTCACTAGTTTTGCATGTGTTTGGTGGTCTGAACATTGTAGATTATATCCTATTCCAGCTACTTGGGCTGCTTTGAAAACTGCTATGCGTACTCGTTGGGTTCCACCATATTATCAACGTGAATTACTTCAAAAATTGCAGCGTTTAAGACAAGGAAAAAATTCTGTAGAAGAATATTATCAGGAATTACAAACTGGCATGATTAGATGTGGTATTGTTGAGGAGAATGAAGCTATGCTTGCACGTTTTATGGGTGGATTAAATAGAGAGATTCAGACCATTCTAGAGTATAAGGAGTATACTAATATCACTCGTTTATTCCATCTTGCTTGTAAAGCTGAACGTGAAGTGCAGGATCGACAGGCATTGGCGCGAACTAACTTTTCTGCAGGTCGATCTTCATCATGGACACCACGTGCATCCTCTACTTCCACACCAGCACCTCCATCAGGTGCCACCTCCAGCCATGATACAAGAAAGCAGGCACAACCACCACTATCTGCCAAGAGCACACCTGGGCCTGCGCAGAGCTCTTCTTCTTCCATGGCATCAACAGGGCACACAAGTGATATTATTTGTCGTTGTAAGGGAAGAGGACATTTTGCGAGAGAATGCAATCTCAGCGTGTGATGATTGCTACTGAGGATGGTGGGTATGAGTCCGCTAGTGACTATGATGAGGAGACTTTGGCTCTTATTACACATGAAGAACACGGTGGAGATGATTCTGATCATGAGACGCAATACATGGCTCTGAAGATGCTGACAGGTATGAATGTTTAGTTGCTCAACGTGTTTTGAGTGTGCAGGTTACACAAGCTGAGCAAAATCAGAGGCATAATTTGTTCCATACAAAGGGAGTTGTGAAGGAACGTTCTGTTTGCGTCATCATAGATGGAGGGAGCTGCAATAACTTGGCTAGCATGGAGATGGTGGAGAAGCTATCTCTCACCACAAGACCACATCCACATCCTTACTACATCCAATGGTTCAACAACAGCGGCAAGGTTAAGGTAACACGTACTGTTCGTGTGCATTTTAGTATCTCTACATATGCTGATTATGTTGATTGTGATGTGGTACCTATGCAAGCATGTTCCTTATTACTTGGTAGACCATGGCAATTTGATAAATTCTGTACACCATGGTAGAAACAATCAGTATACTCTTGTTCATAAGGATAAAAATATTACTTTGCTTCCATGACTCCTGATTCCATTTTGAAAGATGATATTAATAGAGCTAATAAAGCAAAACAGGAGACAAATAAGAGTGAAAATCAGATTGTGGCAAAAGAATTTGAGCACCAAATGAAGCCTAATAATAAACCATCTACTGTTGTTTCTGAAATTAAATTGAAAAGTGCATGTTTACTTGCCACCAAATCTGATATTGATGAGCTAGATTTTAGCAAATCTGTTTGCTATGCTTTTGTGTGCAAAGAGGCATTATTTTCATTCGAGGACGTGCCTTCCTCTTTGCCCCCTGCTGTCACTAACATTTTGCAGGAGTTCGCTGACGTCTTTCCACAAGACGTGCCACCGGGATTACCACCTATTCGAGGGATTGAGCATCAAATTGACTTAATTCCCTGGTGCTTCGCTACCCAACCGTGCACCATACCGTACCAATCCAATCCTGAGGAGACGAAGGAGATGATGCGTCAAGTACAAGAACTGCTCGACAAAGGTTATATACGCTGACTCTCTCTCTCCGTATTCTATATTGCTACTGAGTCTGATCACTATCGTTCCCACCGAGTTATAACCAGTCACTGACTGATTGATCGCCAGGCTGCAATGGGAGGTGCTTGTACCACGCATATCTATCCTATAGGTGCCCGGTTGAGTTAATGATGCACCGGGAATTAAGTCAATTTGATGCTCAATCCCTTGAATAGGTGGTAATCCCGGTGGCACGTCTTGTGGCAAGACGTCAGCGAACTCCTGCAAAATGTTAGTGACAGTAGGAGGCAAAGAGGAAGGCACGTCCTCGAATGAAAATAATGCCTCTTTGCACACAAAAGCATAGCAAACAGATTTGCTAAAATCTAGATCATCAATATCAGATTTGGTGGCAAGTAAACATGCACTTTTCAATTTAATTTCAGAAGCAACACTAGATTGTTTATTATTAGGCTGCATTTGTTGCTCAAATTCTTTTGCCACAATCTGATTTTCACTCTTATTTTGCTCCTGTTTTGCTTTATTAGCTCTATTAATATCATCTTTCAAAATGGAATCAGGAGTCATAGGAAGCAAAGTAATATTTTTGTCCTTATGAACAAGAGTATACTAATTGTTTCTACCATGGTGTACAGAATTTTTATCAAATTGCCATGGTCTACCAAGTAATAAGGAACATGCTTTCATAGGTACCACATCACAATCAACATAATCAGCATATATAGAGATACTAAAATGCACACGAACAGTACGTGCTACCTTAACCTTGCCGCTGTTGTTGAACCATTGGATGTAGTAAGTATGTGGATGTGGTCTTGTGGTGAGAGATAGCTTCTCCACCATCTCCATGCTAGCCAAGTTATTGCAGCTCCCTCATCTATGATCACGCGAACAGAACGTTCCTTCACAACTCCCTTTGTATGGAACAAATTATGCCTCTGATTTTGCTCAGCTTGTGTAACCTGCACACTCAAAACACGTTGAGCAACTAAACATTCATACCTGTCAGCATCTTCAGGAGCCATGTATTGCGTCTCATGATCAGAATCATCTCCACCGTGTTCTTCATGTGTAATAAGAGCCAAAGTCTCCTCATCATAGTCACTAGCGGACTCATACCCACCATCCTCAGTAGCAATCATCACACGCTGAGATTGCATTCTCTCGCAAAATGTCCTCTTCCCTTACAACGACGACAAATAATATCACTTGTGTGCCCTGTTGATGCCATGGAAGAAGAAGAGCTCTGCGCAGGCCCACAGGTGTGCTCTTGGCAGATAGTGGTGGTTGTGCCTGCTTTCTTGTATCACGGCTGGAGGTGGCACCTGATGAGGTGCTGGTGGAGTGGAAGTAGAGGATGCACGTGGTGTCCATGATGAAGATCGACCTGCAGAAAAGTTAGTTCGCGCCAATGCCTGTCGATCCTGCACTTCACGTTCAGCTTTACAAGCAAGATGGAATAAACGAGTGATATTAGTATACTCCTTATACTCTAGAATGGTCTGAATCTCTCTATTTAATCCACCCATAAAACGTGCAAGCATAGCTTCATTCTCCTCAACAATACCACATCTAATCATGCCAGTTTGTAATTCCTGATAATATTCTTCTACAGAATTTTTTCCTTGTCTTAAACGCTGCAATTTTTGAAGTAATTCACGTTGATAATATGGTGGAACCCAACGATGCATAGCAGTTTTCAAAGCAGCCCAAGTAGCTGGAATAGGATATAATCTACAATGTTCAGACCACCAAACACATGCAAAGCTAGTGAAAGCACAAACAGCAGCAGGAACACGTCTCTCCTCAGGATATTGTAAACATGTAAAACGTTGTTCAGTTTCTAACTCCCAAGTAAGATATATAGTCAAGGAACAATATCACTCCTCAAATGGTGAAATATTCAATTTTAGTTTGGCAATAGGTCATGTACCTCAGGTGATCGGTACCTCAGGTGGTGGCTTCTCCTCCCCTCAATCACTCCTTATTCTTAGTTTCTAACTCCCAAGTAAGATATATATCAGGAACATATCTACCCTCAATCGTGAATATTCAATAGTTTAGGAAGATGGTCACTGTACCTCAGGTGGTGGTGCAGCCCTACCGTTGCGATGATATGCATGAGGACGACCTGGTGGTGGTGGTGCTGGTGGTTGCACGTAGTTCTGATTTTGATCAACCTCATCCTCGTAATGGTCCTCCACCTCTATAGTAGCAGCAGGAGCTATAGAAGCACCAACAGTAGGTACAGCAGCACCAGAAGTTTGACCAGGCTCAATGGGAACGCGCTGTGCTCGTCCCACTTGATTTGGAAGACGATGTTGTTGTTGTGTTGTAGAGGTGTGACAGGTGCAGCGGGCGGTGGAAGACGCGCGAGCAATTCATTAAACTTGTTATCGAGCTTTGTTTCGAACGCCTTCTCAATGCCATCTATCTTCTCCATGGCCTCTTCAAATCTATTTAGCACATCTTCCACCTGTCCACTCATCATTTGCTGAAACTTCTCATGTAACTCTTTGTTTGTCATATTCTCCCAGTCAGTCTCGTCGGCTTGTGATCCTGCCATGGTTAGCAGCAATAGAAACACACAAGAATATGATCCTACAGACTACTAGGAAGTGGTGGTGATGGTGTGGTGGACAGTCACAAATCCGTCAAGAGAATCTCAAATTCTTACCAGTTCTTACCAAGCAGCAGATGGTGATTAGCAACCGTTGTACTCAAAACTCTCAAAGCTTGGATAGAGCGATTACCAGGGAGAGTCAAACGCACGACGTAGACGTATGTGGAGCTCGGAAGGCTTATAATATGGTAGCAAAAAGGGTCAGCAATAATCAATTCAGATATGCAAAGTTGAATAAACGCTCAACGACGGTACTGTGCTCGTCCTAGGCTAGACCGTGCTAGAGCCGTGAGCCTAGAACACTAACAAAATCACGGCGCTGCACATAAACAAGGGAAAAGCACACGCTGGAATTTTTTTTGCTCTGTTTTTCTTCCGCTCCTCTTTTTTTTGCGCTCCTCTTTTTATGCGTAAAATCACTATAATGGCGAGTGTCTCAAAACTCTTCCCTCGTCAAACTGACAGGATGGGCACGAAAAAAATTTGTGACTTTTTTTTCAGAAATCAGGGCAGCGACACCTCAGGATGCTGGCGAGTGTCTCAAAACGCTCCGTGGGACCTAAAAATCACTATGATGGCGAGTGTCTCAAAACGCTCCGTGGGACCTAAAAATAGATAGGGAAAAATATTTTTGGTCGCCGAAATTTTGGCCTAAAAACTGCCCCGGGGTCTCCAGACTCTTTTTTTTCGAGACCTACTTAGGCAAGGAAACACAAAAGAAAAACTAGATGGATCTCGAAAACAAACCTAATAAGAAAAGAACTCGGATTGGTGGTAGACAGGCAGATGTATATGTGGACTCGAATTGGTGGTGGACAGGCGGATGTATATGTGGACTCGGATTGGTGGTGGACATGCGGATGTATATGTGGACTCGGATTAGTGGTGGACAGACATATGTATATGTGGACTCGGATTGGTGGTGGACAGACAGATGTATATGTGGACTCGGATTGGCGGTGGACAGGCGGATGTATATGGCAGCGGTAAGGAATATGTTGGTGGTGGATGGATATGGTAGGAACGATGACGATGGTGCGGCGGTGGCGTGACAACTTATGACCAGAACTCGAAACTCTAAAAGACTAGACTGTAAGACCAGCAACTTGACACGACGATGCAACCGCAAATTCAACAAAGCAAATACAGAAAAGATTATGCAAAGGCTCAGACTGGTTCGGATATGATGAACTAACCCTAATTTTTTTGTTGGCTTTTTCGTGGACTATAGGTATGAAGAACAGACTCGATCTAAACTATGAAAAACTGTAAAATCTCACCAAGCAACCTGGATATCTGATACCACTTGATAGAGCCTAAGGTGTCTCGTCTTTCGATGAGATGGTGGCTATCGTTTTGGAGGAAGTTGACTTTGACGATCCGACTACGAACGTGCGAGGACGTCGCGCCTTAGCAATCGCTAAACCAACTCCGAGAGGTTATTGACCACGCCGGAGCACGATCAACCTGACCACGAAGGTCTGTTTCCTGCAGGCAAATGAAGAACAAGTAGGAAACTAAGATTGCAATCTAGATATTGCGAATATATGATGAAAGCTTTATTGATCAAGGTGGGGTTCTGTGACGCCTTTGTCTGGTCGTTGAACACAAACGAAGTACACGAAGTTGCAGCTATGGCGAACTTTAATCTAAACAAAACCCAATGTCTAAACGACACCCTAAGGGCTGTATATATGGAGGAAGAGGCAGGGAATTTCGTGGCCCTTGGAGGAGGGGTCCGCAACCAACCCTAACTCTAGTTTCCCCACACATACGGACTCTAAAAACAGCCTATACTTAAGTATTTTGAAAATACATGAGCTTGGCCCAATAATACAGTGACGCAGCACCTAGAATAGCCTCTGGACGAAATTTATGAAGTGACATTTTGTTTATTTCGTCCAAGGCTTCATGCACTCCTTATGGTGGCTTCAAAGTCCTGAAATCATCGCTTGTAACTCCGTTCTTGATTCCCTTGCGCATGCCATCATCTCCATGCTTGGTCTTGCTCCAGTGTTCATCCCTCTTATCCATGCCAGGCCCTTCATTTGTAAGCAAAAAAAATGTATCCAATTTAGGCAGCATCATATCCTCATGAACATTAGAATCATTACCAAGAAACGAAAGTACCTGATAATTTAATTGGCGTGCGCAAGCTCTAGTAATTGGTCCAATATGTATAGCAGCAGGGGCTGTGGGTGTAACAATGGTATTGATTTCCTCGCCATAAACCATCCCATTATGACATCATTTTGCACAATGGTTGCTTTGATCACATTCACCATACCTTTGTGCATACTACAAATCCTATTGTTCCCATGAATGCTTTGCATATCATTCTGTATCATCTTCATAAGCTTCAAGCGCTTTGTCACGAACAATCTTGCCGAACGAACTCATTCTTACATGATGGACCCTTTGTGTGTGCTAACCATTGTATTTCCAAGTGTTGTTTGTGTTTGCTCTTTTTGCATGTATACTCCTCCGGCGACACTTTGGAGTACTTGGATTGCAACATGTCTTCCTCTTCGTCCAACTACAAGTCCGTCCACAACAACCGTTTCCATGGTGATGAGGTTCTCGATCCTCCCCAAGGGAGGGGAGATGATGCGGAGCATCCTACGATCACCCCCTTGTACACTCAAGCATACACCTTTGGACCTAAGGTGAATTCGCTCCTTTCTGAATCTTCCCTTTTCGCATGTAAGACATGGATGCTACTTCAAGGGCGGACCTTGTGCATACCCAGGTACACCCGAGGTGACCATGGATAGCCCAAGGACCAAGGATGCACGGAAGTGAAGGAAGGAGAAGTAAGAAGGGCCAGCTTCTACAGTGGCCGGACATCCGGCCCGAGCCTGGACATGCGGCCCGAGCCCCGGAAATCCGGGATCGGCTATCCAGAGAGCACCGCGAAGGTCCAGCGCAGCCTGGACATCCGGCCATCACCCCGGACATCCGGCTCCTCCCGAAGCCCCGGACATCCGGACCTACCCCCGGAAATCCGGCCCCTTCCTATGCAGAGAGCTCCGGAAGCGACACGGACAGCCCGGACATCCGGCCCCATGCCCCAGACATCCGGCTCCTCCCGAAGCCCCAGACATCCGGCCCCTTCGCCCAGAAATCTGGAGCACGCTAACCATAGAGCAGAAGAATTGTGCAACGCCATCCCGGACATCCAGCCAGAGGCCCGGACATCCGGCACCTGCCTGTGCGCAGAGATCGGGCCAAGGGCCCATGTATCCCCCCTCTCACTTACCCCTTCGTGGGCTAGCACTATATATACTCCCCCACCTCCTCCTAGTTAGGGTTAGCATTGGTTTAGCTCATATTTAGAGATAGAGCATTGCTCATCCACATCGGATCTACTCCACGAGAGAGACCGCGGCCTCTACGGAGAAGATCCGTTTGGATTCAAGACCTACTTGCGGAGAAGAACATCAAGACCTCCTCACGGAGAAGATCGGCTACCTTTGTATCATTCGTTGTTGACTTTGGATCTTGTATCTTCCTTTGTGTTCATGGATCTAGCGCATGTATGATCATTCTTGTTGGTTTGAGTGTCCTCTTGTGTTCCCCTCGTGATTTTCCCCTCGTTTCCCTCCTCGTGTTCTTCGTGTTCATCGCAGGATCCGCTCTTTTCGTGAAAGATCGGCCGATTAGGGTTCTACCCTACATCACGCGAGAAGTTCATTGTTATCGAGCTTTGTTTCGAACGTCTTCTCCATGCCATCTATCTTCTCCATGGCCTCTTCAGATCTGTTTAGCACATCTTGCACCTGTCCACTCATCATTTGCTGCAATTTATCATGCAACTCCTTATTTGTCATGTTCTCCCAGTCAGTCTCGTCGGCTTGTGATCCTGCCATGGTTAGCAGCAATACAAAAACACACAAGAATATGATCCTACAGACTACTAACAAGATGTGGTGGTGGGTGTCACAAATCCGTCAAGCAAATCTCAAATTCTTACCAGTTCTTACCCAGCAGTAGGCGGTGATCGGCAACTGTCGTAGTCAAAACTCTCAGCTTGGATAGAGCGATTACCAGGGAGAGTCAAACGCACGACGTAGATGTATGTGGAGCTGGAGGTATAATGATAGGTGTCGGTGTCAAAACCGGCGGATCTCGGGTAGGGGGTCCCGAACTGTGCGTCTAGGCCGGATGGTAACAGGAGACAAGGGACATGAAGTTTTACCCAGGTTCGGGCCCTCTCGATGGAGGTAAAACCCTATGTCCTGCTTGATTAATATTGATGATATGGGCAGTACAAGAGTAGATCTACCACGAGATCGAGGAGGCTAAACCCTAGAAGCTAGCCTATGGTATGATTGTTGATGTGTATGTTGTCCTACGGACTAAAACCCTCCGGTTTATATAGACACCGGGTAGGGTTAGGGTTACATAGAGTCGGTTACAATGGTAGGAGATCTGCATATCCGTATCGCCAAGCTTGCCTTCCACGCCAAGGAAAGTCCCTCCCGGACACGGGACGAAGTCTTCAATCTTATATCTTCATAGTCAAGAAGTCTGGCTGAAGGTATAGTCCGGCTATCCGAACACCCCCTAATCTAGGACTCCCTCAGTAGCCCCTGAACCAGGCTTCAATGACGACGAGTCCGGCGCGCATATTGTCTTCGGCATTGCAAGGCGGGTTCCTCCTCCAAGTACTTCATAGAAGATTTTGAACACAAAGATAGTGTCCGGCTCTGCAAAATAAGTTTCCACATACTGCCATAGAGAGAATAATATTTACACAAATCTAATATGCTGACGTATTTCGTAGCGTGACATCACACCG